>NC_069504.1:502282307-502284807 GCF_027579735.1 Bombina bombina
TCCTGCCTTGTCCCTCCCATCATCCGTGTACTTTGGCTTTGGTATTGGTATCCCATAAGTAATGGATGACCCGTGGACTGAATACACTTAACAAGAGAAAACATAATTTATGCTTACCTGATAAATTTATTTCTCTTGTAGTGTATCCAATCCACGGCCCGCCCTGTCTTTTTAAGGCAGATCTAAATTTTAATTAAACTCCAGTCACCACTGCACCCTATGGTTTCTCCTTTCTTGTCTTGTTTCGGTCGAATGACTGGATATGACATGTGAGGGGAGGAGCTATATAGCAGCTCTGCTTGGGTGATCCTCTTGCAACTTCCTGTTAAGTAATGGATGACCCGTGGACTGAATACACTACAAGAGAAATAAATTTATCAGGTAAGCATAAATTATGTTTTTATATTTGCTTGTTAACTTGAATTAAAGTGTTTTCCAAGCTTGCTGGTCTCATTGCTAGTCTGTGTAAACATGTCTGACATAGAGGAAACTCCTTGTTCATTATGTTTAAAAGCCATGGTGGAACCCCCTCTTAGAATGTGTACCAAATGTACTGATTTCACTTTAAGCAATAAAGATCATATTCTGTCTTTAAAAAATTTATCACCAGAGGAATCTGACGAGGGGGAAGTTATGCCGACTAACTCTCCCCACGTGTCAGCTCCTTTGACTCCCGCTCAAATGGCGCCAAGTACATCCAGGGCGCCCATAGCGTTTACTTTACAAGAGATGGCGGCAGTCATGGATAATACACTGTCAGCGGTATAAACCAGACTACCTGAATTTAGAGGAAAGCGAGATTAGCTCTGGAGTTAGACGAAATACAGAGCATACTGATGCTTTAAGAACCATGTCTGATACTGCCTCACAATATGCAGAAGCTGAGGAAGGAGAGCTTCAGTCTGTAGGTGATGTTTCTGACTCAGGGAAGATGATGCAACCTGATTCTGATATTTCTACATTTAAATTTAAGCTTGAACACCTCCGCGTGTTACTCAGGGAGGTTTTAGGTGCTCTGAATGACTGTGATACAATTGCAGTGCCAGAGAAATTGTGTAGACTGGATAAATACTATGCAGTGCCGGTGTGTACTGATGTTTTTCCAATACCTAAAAGGTTTACAGAAATTATTACTAAAGAATGGGATGGACCAGGTGTGCCGTTCTCTCCGCCTAATATTTTTAGGAAAATGTTTCCAATAGATGCCACCACACGGGACTTATGGCAGACAGGCGTGGGCAAGAGATGTCCAGGATCCCTGGGCGTTGGAAATTATATCCCAGGGATATCTTCTGAACTTCAAAGCTTTCCCCCCAAAAGGGAGATTTCAACTTTCACAATTATCTGCGAACCAGATAAAGAGAGAGGCATTCTTACACTGCGTAAAAGACCTCCTAGTTATGGGAGTGATCCATCCAGTTCCAAAGGAGGAACAGGGACAGGGATTTTACTCAAATCTGTTTGTGGTTCCCAAAAAAGAGGGAGCCTTCAGATCAATTTTGGATCTAAAGATCTTAAACAAATTTCTCAGAGTTTCATCATTCAAGATGGAGACTATTTGTACCATCCTACCTATGATCCAGGAGGGTCAGTACATGACTATAGTGGATTTAAAAAATGCTTATCTTCACATTCCGATACACAAAGATCATCATCGGTTTCTCAGGTTTGCCTTTCTAGATAGGCATTACCAGTTTGTAGCTCTTCCCTTTGGGTTAGCTACAGCCCCAAGAATTTTTACGAAGGTTCTGGGGTTGCTTCTGGCGGTCCTAAGGCCGCGGGGCATAGCAGTGGCCCCTTATTTAGATGACATCCTGATTCAGGCGTCAAACTTCCAAATTGCCAAGTCTCATACGGACATAGTGTTGGCATTTCTGAGGTCGCATGGGTGGAAGGTGAACGAGGAAAAAAGTTCTCTATCCCCCCTCACAAGAGTTTCCTTCCTAGGGACTCTGATAGATTCTGTAGAAATGAAAATTTACCTGACGGAGTCCAGGTTATCAAAACTTCTAAATTCCTTCTGTGTGCTTTATTCCATTCCTCGCCCTTCGGTGGCTCAGTGCATGGAAGTAATCGGCTTAATGGTAGCGGCAATGGACATAGTGCCGTTTGTACGCCTACATCTCAGACCGCTGCAACTCTGCATGCTCAGTCAGTGGAATGGGGATTACACAGATTTATCCCCTCTACTAAATCAGGATCAAGAGACCAGGGATTCTCTTCTCTGGTGGCTATCTCGGGTCCATTTGTCCAAAGGTATGACCTTTCGCAGGCCAGATTGGACAATTGGACAAGGCTCAGGGATCGTGGACTCAGGAGGAGACACTCCTTCCAATAAATATTCTGGAACTGAGAGCGATATTCAATGCTCTTCAGGCTTGGCCTCAGTTAGCAACTCTGAGGTACATCAGATTTCAGTCGGACAACATCACGACTGTGGCTTACATCAACCATCAAGGGGGAACAAGAAGTTCCCTAGCGATGTTAGAAGTCTCAAAGA
>NC_069504.1:502294807-502348907 GCF_027579735.1 Bombina bombina
GTAGCCGTATCCGATATACCCTCACAATGTTCTGAAGTAGGGGTAAGGGATTTGTTATCTGAGGGAGAAATTTCTGATTCAGGAAAGACGCTCCCTCAGACAGATTCTGATATGACGGCCTTTAAATTTAAGCTTGAACACCTCCGCTTATTGCTCAGGGAGGTATTAGCGACTCTAGATGATTGTGACCCTATAGTGGTCCCAGAGAAATTGTGTAAAATGGACAAATACTTAGAGGTTCCTGTTTACACTGATGTTTTTCCAGTCCCTAAGAGGATTGTGAATATTGTTACTAAGGAGTGGGATAGACCAGGTATTCCGTTCGCTCCCCCTCCTGTTTTTAAGAAAATGTTTCCCATATCTGACACCATGCGGGACTCGTGGTAGACAATTCCTAAGGTGGAGGGAGCTATTTCTACTCTGGCTAAGCGTACAACTATACCTATCAAAGACAGTTGTGCTTTCAAAGATCCTATGGATAAAAAATTAGAGGGTCTCATGAAGAAAAATTTTGTTCATCAAGGTTTTCTTCTCAAACCTATTGCGTGCATTGTTCCTGTAACTACTGCAGCTGCTTTCTGGTTCGAGGCTCTAGAAGAGGCTCTTCAGATGGAGACTCCATTAGAGGATATTATGGACAGAATTAAGGCCCTTAAGTTGGCTAATTGTTTCATTACAGATGCCGCTTTCCAACTGGCTAAATTAGCGGCAAAGAATTCAGGTTTTGCCATTTTAGCACGCAGGGTGTTATGGCTTAAGTCCTGGTCTGCTGATGTGTCATCAAAATCTAAACTTTTGAACATCCCTTTCAAAGGAAACACCCTACTCCGGGCCTGAACTGAAAGAGATTATTTCAGACATCACTGGAGGGAAAGGCCATGCCCTTCCTCAGGATAGAACAAATAAAATGAGGACCAAACAAAATAATTTTCGTTCCTTTCGGAACTTCAAGGGTGGTCCCGCTTCAGCTTCCCCTGCTGCAAAGCAAGAGGGGAATTTTGCCCAATCCAAGTCAGTCTGGAGACCTAACCAGGCTTGGAACAAGGGTAAACAGGCCAAGAAGCCTGCAGCTGCCTCTAAGACAGCATGAAGGGGTAGCCCCCGATCTGGGACTGAATCTAGTAGGGGGCAGACTCTCTTCGCTCAGGCTTGGGCAAGAGATGTTCACGATTCCTGGGCCTTAGAAATTGTGTCCCAGGGATATCTTCTGGACTTCAGACTCTCTTCCAAGAGGGAGATTTCACATTTCTCAATTGTCTGCAAACCAGACAAAGAGAGAGGCATTCTTACGCTGTGTAGAAGACCTACATATCGTGGGAGTAATCCACCCAGTTCCAAAAGCGGAACAAGGGCTAGGGTTTTACTCAAACCTGTTTGTGGTTCCCAAAAAGAGGGAACTTTCAGGCCAATCTTGGATCTCAAAATTCTAAACAAATTCCTCAGTACCATCATTCAAGATGGAGACTATTCGGACTATTCTACCGTTGATCCAGGAGGGTCAATATATGACAACCGTGGACTTAAAGGATGCGTATCTACACATCCCTATTCACAGAGATCATCATCAATTCCTCAGATTCGCCTTTCTGGACAGGCATTACCAGTTCGTGGCCCTTCCCTTCGGGTTGGCCACGGCTCCCAGAATTTTCACAAAGCTGCTTTTGGCGGTTCTAAGACCGCGGGGCATAGCAGTGGCCCCTTATCTAGACGGCATCTTGATTCAGTCGTCTGCTTTCCAGCTAGCCAAGTCTCACACAGACATCGTGTTGGCTTTTCTGAGATCTCATGGGTGGAAGGTCAACATAAAAAAAGAGTTCTCTCTTCCCTCTCACAAGAGTTTCCTTCCTCGGGACTCTGATAGACTCGGTAGAAATGAAAATATTTCTGACGGAGGTCATAAAATCAACTCTTAACCACTTGCCGAGCTCTTCATTCCATTCCTCAGCCATCAGTGGCTCAGTGCATGGAGGTAATCGGACTCATGGTAGCGGCATTGGACATAGTTCCTTTTGCCCGCCTACACCTCAGACCACTGCAACTATGAATGCTCAAACAGTGGAATGGGGATTATGCAGATTTATCTCCTCAACTGCATCTGGACCAGGAGACCAGAGATTCTCTTCTCTGGTGGTTGTCTCAGGACCACCTGTCTCAGGGAATGTGTTTCCGCAGGCCAGAGTGGCTCATAGTAACGACAGATGCCAGCCTGCTAGGTTGGGGTGCCGTCTGGAACTCCCTGAAAGCACAGGGTTTATGGTCTCGGGAGGAAACTCTACTCCCGATAAACATTCTAGAACTGAGAGCGATATTCAATGCACTTCAGGCGTGGCCTCAGCTAGCTGCGGCCAAATTCATCAGATTTCAGGCGGACAACATCACGACTAGCTTATATCAATCATCAAGGAGGAACACGGAGCTCTCTAGCGATGATGGAGGTAACCAAAATAATCCGATGGGCGGAGGATCACTCTTGCCATCTCTCAGCAATCCATATCCCAGGGGTAGAGAACTGGGAGGCGGATTTCCTAAGTCGTCAGACTTTTCATCCGGGGGAGTGGGAGCTCCATCCGGAGGTATTTGCCCAGCTGACTCAGCTATGGGGCAGACCAGAGTTGGATGTGATGGTGTCCCGTCAGAATGCCAAACTTCCTCGTTACGGGTCCAGGTCCCGGGATCCCCAGGCGGTACTGATAGATGCTCTAGCAGTGCCCTGGTCCTTCAATCTGGCCTATGTATTTCCACCGTTTCCTCTCCTCCCACGTTTGGTTGCCAGAATCAAGCAGGAGAGCGCTTTGGTGATTCTGATAGCACCTGCATGGCCACGCAGGACTTGGTATGCAGACCTAGTGGACATGTCATGGGTTCCACCGTGTACTCTGCCAATGAGGCAGGACCTTCTAATCCAAGGTCCATTCACGCATCCAAATCTAATTTCTCTGCGTCTGACTGCTTGGAGATTGAACGTCTGATTCTATCAAAGCGTGGTTTCTCTGAGTCGGTCATTGATACGCTGATTCAGACTAGAAAGCCAGTCACCAGGAAGATCTATCATAAGATTTGGCGCAAATATTTTTATTGGTGTGAATCCAAGGGTTACTCATGGAGTAAGATTAGGATTCCTAGAATATTGTCCTTTCTCCAAGAAGGTTTGGAGAAGGGATTATCAGCTAGTTTCTTAAAAGGACAAATATCTGCTTTGTCTATTCTTTTACACAAATGTCTGGCAGATGTCCCAGACGTTCAAGCGTTTAGTCAGGCCTTGGTTAGGATCAAGCCTGTATTTAAACCTGTTGCTCCGCCATGGAGCCTAAACTTAGTTCTTAAAGTTCTTCAAGGGGTTCCGTTTGAACCTATGCATTCCATAGATATTAAGCTTCTATCTTGGAAAGTTCTGTTTTTAGCCTCTTAAGGACATATGTCGGAATTTTTCAGTCAAACAATTGAGCAAACTGAAAGCTGTGTCCTTAAAGGGTTAATAGCTATCTCTTCGGCTCGAAGAGTTTCTGAGTTATCTGCTTTACAGTGTGATTCACCTTACCTTGTTTTCCATTCAGATAAGGTGGTTTTGCGTACCAAACCTGGGTTTCTTCCTAAGATTGTTTCTAATAGGAATATCAATCAGGAGATTGTTGTTCCTTTACTGTGTCCTAATCCTTCATCAAAGAAGGAACGTCTGTTGCACAATCCTGATGTGGTTTGTGCTTTAAAGTTCTACTTACAAGCAACTAAAGAATTCCGTCAAACATCTTCATTGTTTGTTGTTTATTCTGGTAAACGGAGAGGTCAAAAGGCTACGGCTACCTCTCTTTCCTTTTGGCTGAAAAGCATCATCCGTTTGGCTTATGAGACTGCTGGCCAGCAGCCTCCTGAAAGAATTACTGCTCATTCTACTAGAGCAGTGGCTTCCACATGGGCTTTTAAAAATGAGGCTTCTGTTGAACAGATTTGTAAGGCGGCGACTTGGTCTTCGCTTCATACTTTTTCCAAATTTTACAAATTCGATACTTTTGCTTCTTTGGAGGCTATTTTTGGGAGAAAGGTTCTACAAGCAGTGGTGCCCTCCGTTTAAGGTACCTGTCTTGTCCCTCCCTTCATCTGTGTCCTAAAGCTTTGGTATTGGTATCCCACAAGTATGGATGAATCCGTGGACTCGATACATCTTACAAGAGAAAACATAATTTATGCTTACCTGATAAATTTATTTCTCTTGTGATGTATCGAGTCCACGGCCCGCCCTGTTTTTTTAAGACAGGCAGTATATTTTTAATTAAAAAACTTCAGTCACCACTGCACCCTATAGTTTCTCCTTTTTCTTCCTAGCCTTCAGTTGAATGACTGGGTGGTGGAGCTAAGGGAGGAGCTATATAGACAGCTCTGCTGTGGGTGCTCTCTTTGCCACTTCCTGTAGGGAAGGAGAATATCCCACAAGTATGGATGAATCCGTGGACTCAATACATCACAAGAGAAATACATTTATCAGGTAAGCATAAATTATGTTTTTCGGCCCTGTCTGTCACTGCACAACAGGTTTGCAGAGCTTCCAGATGTGCAGCCATTTGTTAAGGCTCTGCTGGGATCAGACCTGTGTTTAGATCTAATGCTCCTCTGAGTTTAAATCTTGTCCTTAAGGTTTTGCAAAGGGCTCCGTGGAGCCTATACATGAAGTCGACATTAATTTGTTGTCTTGGAAGGTTCCTTTTCCACGGGCTATTGCTTCTGCGCGCAGAGTATCTGTGATTGCTGCCTTGCAATGCGTCCCTCCTTATCTGGCTTTTTATGCCGATAAGACTGTTCTACGAACCAAGTTAGGTTTTCTTCTTAAGGTTGTGTCAATTCTCAACATCAATCAAGAGATTGTGGTTCCTAATCCTTGTTCGTCGAAGGAACATTTACAACGTATTTCTGGATGTGGTTTGTGCCTTGAAGTTCTATCTTCGGGCCACGAAGAATTTAGACAAACCTCTTTCTCTGTTTGTTCTCTTTTCTGAGAAGCATAGGGTTCAGAGGGCCTCTTTGACTTCCTTATATTTTTGTCTGAGGAGTGTCACCAGTTTAGCATAGAAACGGCGGGACATAAGCCTCCTCTGAGCATTACGGCTTATTCTACAAGAGCAGTGGTTTCCTCTTAGGCCTTCAAAAATGAGGCCACTATGGATCAGATTTGTAAGGTGGCTGCCTGGTTCTCCTTACATACTTTTTCCAAAGTTTTACAAGTTTTTTATGTTTTTGCTTCTGCTGAAGCAACCTTCGGGGGAGAGGTTTTGCAGGCTGTGGTGCTTTCAGATTAGGGTCCGCCTCTCCCCCCCCCCCTCCTGTTAGCATTCTGTGTACTCTAGAGCTTGGGTATATGTTTCCCACAAGTAAGGAATGCAGCTGTGGACTCTTCCCATATTAAGATGTAAAAAATAAATTATGCTTACCTGATGATTTAATTTCCATCTGTATGGGAAGAGTCCACAGTTCCGCCCGTGTTCTCCGATGGGTGGCCCTAAATTTGAATTTGAAATGTTTAAGCCTTTGGTTGGGGTGTCTTTGCCTCCTCCTGGTGGCCAGGTTCAGTATTTCCGACATGTTTAGAATGCAGCTGTGGACTCTTGCCATACAGATGGAAATGAAATTATCGGGTAAGCATAATTTGTTTTCCAACTTTTTGACAGGCATCTGCTGCAGTCAATAGGCAATGCACCATACATCCTATGCATTTTATCAATAGCATTTTCCTGCACAGATGGCTTGAGAATTGCACCAACTGCGCAAGTGACTGGTATAGGGAATATCCGACTGCAGCTTCAAGTAAACATTGCATAGCAATTTACGGTTTACTGCTTTACTGTCTTAACAAGTTAAAAAAAAAAAAAATACATTCTGCTTCTACCATCCTATCCTTACTACAGGTTTTAAGGCTTTAAAGTCAAAATTAAACTTTAATGATAGAGCATAACATTTTTAACACATTTCCAATTTACTTCTATTATCTAATTTGCTTTGTTGTATGTAGGCTCAGGAGCAGCATGTATACACACACACCTGGCAAGTAGATTTAGAAGAACTGTATCAGGTAGAGAGCAGTGATTGAATAAAGTATTCCTTAGGCTTCAAACCTTTTTTAATGCCAATAAATTGTTTGTATTAAGACAGGTATGTTAGTATTTCTTAAAGAAATGGAACTAAATAAATATCGTTGACTGTTGTGGTTTTTTTGTTTTTGTTTTAATCTAGCACTTCACTCTATCAATACATCGACTATCCTTATTATTTTGTATTAAAATTTAGTGTTTAATTTATGAGTAATAGTTAAACTTTTATTGGTTCTGTTGTATGTTAATATCTTTGTATGAACTAGTTTGCTTCTAAAAAGTTATGTAATAGTTACAATAGTATTTTACAGTTATAGTATTATAAAATGAATTTTAGTGATGGGAATGCTTGCAACGTTGCCATACACTTTGATAAAAGAGTATTTGGCAAAGCTGTTATAACTATGCTTGGACCAAATCACTTTTTTGTTTGTCCCATTATATATAAATACAGCATATTCATTAACTTGTTCTCTTTTATTGCTCAGGACCCAAGACGGATCTTACCAGATGAAATGGGAAATCTTTGGCGTGGAGAGGCTGTGAGTTGATCCCTTGGTCCTCTGCAGTGATGTGATCTGGTTGTCTGGCCCCTGAGGATTCTCAGCTGGATATTTTGTGACACCAATAATTTTATTGCCTGAAATTGTTGGGAGCCCCTAGTGTCTGTGGGCATCCCTTTTCATCTGGCTCATATGGTATAGGAATATGGACCATAACAACAGGGAGAAGGATGACAGGCCACGGCCAGCTAAGGCTTTACCAGTACGAACTGGTCACAGCTCAAGGCCTTCCAGCTCTACCACTTCCTCAGGGGTCCTTATGGTGGGACCCAATTTTAGGGTGGGAAAGAAGATTGGCTGTGGGAACTTTGGTGAGCTAAGGCTAGGTAAGTTACTTATGCTTAGGTTTGGGCCTTCTGTTAAATGCTTAATGCAGCATTTCTTTAAGGGCACATGAAACCCAAAAATGTTCTTTTGTGATTTAGAGCATGCAATTAAAAAAAAAATCCCATTTGCTTTGTTCCCATGGTGTTCTTAGTTGAAAAGATACCTAGATAGATGGCAGGCAATAGTGCTCTTACAGATAGATAACATTCTTGTAAAATTGGTACCATATAGTGCCAGGCACACGTACGGGTTCCTGAGCTTACGTCCCTGCTTTTCAACAAAAAAAATAAAAAAAATAATTGATATTGAAGTAAATTAGAAAGTTGTTTATAATTTCATACTCTATCTGAACTATGGAAGAAAGTTTGAGATTCAAATCCATTTATCCTGGTAAGCCTCTCAATTAAATCAATATTAGCCTTTAGTAAAATAAGGGCTTATAAAACATTGACTCTTTAAGTTCATACAAAAAAAAAAGTTATTTCCTTTTATTGAAACCTTTGGCTCATTATCAATACATGTTGAGGCACAACAGAGGCAAATGGGCTTACATTGACAGCTTTAATATATTTTATTGTGGTTATTGGCAGATAATGTGACCATATGTTGCTCTTTATTTGCATTCTGTTATAGTAAAATAACAGTTTGTAAGAGACGTGTTTTCAAATAACAATTCACAATGTTATAATAAAACGTACATTATTTTATTTGTTTTAAACATCTTTAAAGCGCCATTGAGACTTTAGTAGTTGGAAAACTGAATTATAAAACTGATACCTACTTGTATATCATAAAGAACTTATGTTGTGTCATTTTAAAACATGGAAACACTTTGTACACTAACTATTGATTTATTATTCTTCAAATGTTTGTAAATGAGCGTTTATATAAACAATATACTGATAATATAACTATTTTATTTCTAATGGTAGGGAGAGGCCACAAAATCCTTATTCTTACATATGGGAATACATCACCTGGCCACCAGGAGGAGGCGCAAAGACACCTGAATCAGAGCATTTAACTATACCTCCCACTTCCTCTACACTCCTAGTAGCTCTTTGCCTTGTCAAGGAGACAGGCAGAGGTTAGAGGTTCTCTGCAGAAATTGTTTCTACAGTACACTCAATGGATTGTTCCTTTCTAGAGAGGGTCAGAGGTGTACTAATCTTGTCCATGTAAAGCTCTTAGAAGAGTTTTGGTTTACTCTGGTCAGGGGTGTTGCAGAGAAGTTCCTGTGCATCACACTGTATCTTAAGGCTCTACCCCCATGTCGTCCTGTAATGTTAGTTACACTGTTTTTATCATGTCTTCCAGGACTTCAGCGATCACTGATCATGCAAGGATGGGTAAGTCCCTATTTATCTTTCTCCCTTCTCATGCAGGCTAGTTGCTCTTACTGGGGGATGGATGTTAGTCACGGTCTTGTGCAGACTAGTTTACTCATACTAGTCTGGCCAGTGCCTTTATCTAGGAGAGGGAGTTTATGCTACAGGGGCCTATGTGGAGATTCTTATGGATTCGTAGGGGCCAGATGACATGTGAACGTTTTTCTTTAGTTTTTTTTACTCTCACTGCATTATTTTCCTCAGAGTGTATAAGGACATTTATAGTGCTGTCCTGCGGTGGCTTTAGGGTTAAAGATGTTCCCAATGGAAGAGAGAGGTTAAACTTTGTTCTTCTGAGTCTAGAACGAACAACTTAGTTGAAGTCTCTGCAAATAGAAATTTACAGGTTTCTGACAAAGCTGAATACTTGTCTAGCACAGAAGGTAAACTTTCATTTTCTGACTCCTCCAGGGAATCTGAGAAGGATACAGAAGATATTTCCTTTAGCCTCAAAATAGAATATCTAAGGTATTTACTGAAGGAGGTTTTGAGAACCCTAGGTGTGACTGAATCTAAAACGGCTGAGGAAACACCAGTGCAGAAATTGGACATTATTTTCAAGCCCAAGTTAAAAACCCCTGAGGTTTTTCCTGTCTCTCTTCTTTTGGTTGCTAATATCATATCCAAGGAATGGGAGAAAGCTGCGGTTCCTTTTCCTCTTCCCCTAACTTTAAAAGATTTTCCTGTACCTGACCATCACTTGGAATTATGAACCACTGTTCCTAAGGTGGATGGAGCTACTTCTACCTTAGCTAAATATACGTTCATTCCTCTGGAGGACAGTACACACTTTAAGGATCTTATGGACAGGAAGCTGGAAGGTTTATCTTAGAAAAAATTTTCTACAGGGAGGTCTCCTATTCCAACCTACAGTAAGTATTGAAGCAGTGGCTTGCGCTGTAGAATTTTGGTGTGACTCTTTATGAGTTAATAATGGTTGAATCTTCTCTAGAGGAGATACATGACTGTATCCAGGTGCCTAAGAAAGACAATTCTTTTATTTACTATTCAATTATACAAATTGTTTGCATCAATGCAATAAATACCAGTTTATCACATACTGTACTCTTTACTTTTCCTCCGCTGGTGGTGGTTGAAGAAGGATGTGCATGTTTTCTTCAGATGAGAGGGGTTTTAGTCTATGTTGAGGCCCCTCAGAGTACATTGATTGTCAGAGGGATGTATTTGGGGTACGGTTTATGATCCGATAGTTTCACCTCATGGAAACTCCTTCAACACACTATTATTGGTCGCAGGGACATGTCTTCTGCCTCCCTTTATAGATCTACATTATACGCCTATTCTGACAACATTAATCATTATTTAGTTTAAATAATTGGGTTGAATCATCTGTCATATGCCTAGATATTTCAAGGCGTGTGTGGTTATAATGATGGCAGTGGTCTGCGATAGAATTGACTGATCTTGTACAGACATTTTGTAAACGGGGGATCTCAGATTTACTTAGGATCTCAGATTTACTTAGGTTAATTGAATAATTGTAAAGTGTGCCATAGACTTCCAAGGTCGCTATGGTTGGGGGAAGAGATTTTAGAGGAGTTGTCAAGAAAAGCAATAAATAATCTACAAAAAGTGCTAATTTCTGGGAACCTGGGTTTAGGGGGGATGCCTTTTATTTGGGGATGCTGTCGAAGTTGTATTGATAGAATCTCTACATAACAACAATAATGGTGAGAGAGGCAGCACTGTCTGGTTCCATTCATGATGGGAAAGGGGTCAGTGAGAATCTTAACCTAGTGTTAAGGATTTTGCAGGTTCCTTCTTTTGAACCTATATACAAGTTGGACATTTAACTTCTTTCTTGGAAAGTATTATTTCTTCTGGCTAAATCTTCTGCTTGAAGAGTTTCTAAATTATCTGCTCTTTCTTGGGAGTCTGCTTATCTGATTTTTTTGCCTAAGGTTGTTTCTCCAGATAACATTGGTAGAGAGATTGTTGTTCTTCCTTTGTCCTAGTTCTAAGAATGCTTCTGAAGATCTTTACTTTCTCTGGATGTTGTTATGGCATTATATGTTGATGCTACTAAAGATTTCAGACAAACTTAGTTTTATTTCGTTTTTTTGTTTTTCTTTGCTGGAGATAGGAAAGGTCAGAAAGCTTCTGATATTTCTTTAGCCTTTTGGTTTAAAACTTTTTATTCACAGAGCTTATTTTGGAGGCAGGTCAGTCTCCACCGTAGCAGATTACTGATCATTCTACTAGACCACTTATCACTTATTGGACTTTTAAGAATGAGAATTCAGTTGATCAAATCTGCAAGGCAGCTACTTGGTCTTCTTGCATACTTGTTCACTAAATTCTAACATTTTTATATTTTTGCTTCCTCTAAAACATCCTTGGTAGAATGGTTCTTCAGGCAGTTGTCTCAGTTTAAGGGTGAACAGACATGTATACCACAATGTGTGGAAGGTGTGCTTATCCTTGTGTGCAGAATGTGGTTTCTCCTGGCACCGAGTGAGAATCCCATGTCTTCAGTTTTTACGAGAGGGGCTTGAAAATGGGCTTTCGGCTAGTTCTCTTAATGGTCAGATATTGTCTCTGTCTCTGTTTTGTTACATAGGAAGTTGGCACGTTGACCTGATGTTCAGTCTCTTGTTCAAGCCATGGTTAGAATCAGACATGTTTTCAAACCTATTGCTCCTCCTTGGAGCTTTAATCTTGTTCTTAAAGTTTTACAACACACTCCATTTGAGTCTATGCATTCTCTTGATATCAGGCTACTATCTTGGAAAGTTTTATTTTTGTTAATTTCTTCTGCCCACAGTGTCTGAATTGACTGCTCTTCAGTGTGATCCCCCTTTTCTGGTTTTTCATAAAGACGAGGCTCTAGAAGGATTAAACCCTTAGTGTTCTATTGTCTTACATTCAAGGCTATTCTCCAGATGAAATTGGGTTTCCTACTCCAGGTGGTTTCTACTGCTAACATAAATCAGAAAATTGTGCTTCTGTCTTTGTCCTAATCCGGTTTCTTCTAAGAAGAGGTTGTTGCACAACCTGGATGTGGTATGAGCATTAAAGTTCTATCTTCATGCTACTAAGGACTTTCATCTCTCGTTATACTTGTTAATTCTTTTTCCTTTGGCAATTGCAAGAGCCAAAAGGCCACTGCTGTTTCCCTATCCTTTCGGTTGAGAAGTCTTATTAGGATGGCTTACTCAGAGGCGGGTCAGCAGCCTCCTGCTCGTATTAACACTCATTCCACCTGTTCGGTGTCAATGTCTTGGGCTTTCAAAAATGAGGCTTTGGTGGACAGATCTGCAAGACTGTAACCTGATCTTCTCTACATACTGCCACAAAATGTTACCAGTTTGATGTTTTTGTCTTGGCTGAGGCATCATTCAGGAGAAAGGGTTCCTCAGGTGGTGCTGCCTGGTAACTAGGTAACTGCCTTTTTTCTCTTATCAGCCCACCCTAAATTCTTGTGGACTCCACATCTTTGGTATGGATTCCCATATGTAAAAATAAGTATTTCACTACCATTGGAAAGAAAATGAAAATGTATTACCTAATACATTTATTTTCCTTCTTGGTAATGAGCTTCTATGGACATGACCTGATTTTTTTTTTTTTTTTTTTTTGTAATGGCGGCAGTCTAGTCAGCACCTCTTTACCCCTTTTATCTTTTTTTCCCCCCCTTTTTCTATCCTCTGTCTTGAACCACTGGGAGAGTAGCGTAAGTGGGAGGGTTAGTCGAATGCTCTGTTTGGGGTGTGTCTGCCACCCCCTGGTGATATATTCCCGTATGTAAGAAAAATAATTTTGTGGACTCTCACTACAAAGAAAGAGAAAATAAAGTATCGAATACAATAAGAATACATCTTATTTTTGGGTCACATCTGGGTAAAATACATGTAATCTTAACAAGACAACTACATGTTCTTAGGTTTTCTTGTTGAATGATCAATAATTTCAAGAACTAGTTTATGCCAGGTTATTTAAATGCTAATAACTTTGCATAGGATTAATGAGGTTTGGTATGTGCATCCAAATTGGTAATTGCTAAAAACGGATTTAGTTGCATCTGTAATAAAGTTGTTATTCCAATCCAACGCCACATGCTAAGTCTTCTAATGTTCACTGTACTTTCCAGTTTCTTATGAGTGGATGTTTGAAAATGTAATAGATGAGCATCTCCTACATTTTCACACATGCACTCACACTATCCACTTTCCAGATCTCACCTCTTTCAGATGTGCCTCGGCACAGCAATAGGTAGCTATTAGCCAAAAGGGAATGCACACTCTTGCAGAGCAAGGCTTGCAGATTCTGCTCACGTGGCCCGGAAAGGACCCAGCTGCAGTGGGCTAAATTTTATGTGCAGTGGATAACCGCACACTGTGGCAACTGGGGGCACTTGGGCAATACAAAACAGGGCGCCAGGGGATAGTTTTAAAGGTGCCAGTTGCGCCCAGGTGCCCATATTTGTTGAGCTCTGGTTTAGCTTATTTAAATCTATGTCCCTTTATTGACTGTTTAATAGTCAAAATCTTTTTTAGTGTAATATAAATCTGCCATAATTGCAACACAACCATTATTTTTAGCCTTACCTATTTGCAAAAGCAGTTGGGTTTCCTCGTCAGTGTTTCTCAACTCCATTCCCCAAACACCCCTATCATGCCAGATTTTCATAATATCTTAACTAGAGCACAGGTGAAATAGTCTGATGGGTGAGTTCAGGTTAGTAACCATGTTTACTGATCAGCTGATTATTTCACTTGTACTCTAGATAAGATATGAAAATCGGGCCTGTTAGGGGTACTTAAAGTGATGGTAAGGTTACTGTATCTGAAATGCATATTCTAATATAGGATATGAGGAGTCAAACCGCTAACTTTTTAAATAACATTGAGCCTTACTCAGAACTAGCACCCATGAAAAGAGATATCAGAAATTGGCAATAGAGTATTGGAGGTAGAAGAAATGCAAGAAACCGCTAACAAAATTATATACAATCTCTAACACTACATCAACTCACGATATCCAAATCGAAGAACTTCAAATGAAGGTAGAAGACTTGTAGAACAGAGGGAGGAGAAATAACTTGTGTATTAGAGGGATACCGGAATCAATACAATTGAAAGAACTAGAAACTTATACACAAGAACTCTTCAGCCATATTCTAAAAAATGAACCAAATGATACTCCCATAATCGTTAAAAGGATACGCAGAGCCTTACGACCATTGCCAGAAACTAATGCACCACCTAGAGATGCCAGCTCTTTATCTCTGTAGTTGAGGAAGCAAAGGATAATATGGCAACAAGCCAGACAGACGCAATTCATTTACTACTTGGATCACAAGCTCCAGATATACTTAGATCTAAGCCCTGCTACCATCCAAAGAAGAAAGGAGGTCAGATTTCTCACGACACGGCTACAAGAAAAAAATCTGAAGTATAGATGGGGTCACCCATTTAGTCTAAATGTCACCAAAGATGACACAACATATGTATGCAGAGGCCCTCCGGATCTAGAAACAGCAAGAAAATGGGACTGACATCAAAGTTAAGGACTCATTCAGACCCCTCTTCGGCTACATGACTATATATGTCATTGTATTGTGAAATTTGCTCAATATATAAAGTATATAACATAGATTGAAATGTACTTGGAAAGGATACAGATTGTTAGTTAAACCTAATCCCGATTAATCTGGAATGTAAAATCTTCATAAATTTGTTTAAATTATGATAGATTAAAAATATTATTAAATATACTTTAGTTTAAAACGAACTAATGGTTTTCATCTTTATGTATAGACTCAGGAAAGTGTCGCTCTGCGACCTCTATACTGTTTTGAAAATGAAAATGTGTGTTCAATGTTTTTTATGTTTATGTTCTAGTTTGTTTAGGTATCAACACAAGTTATTTGCTGCTTATCCATTACGATGTTCCCTCTCAGACTCTCCATTACAGATGCGGAAAAAGCATTTGACCGTGTATGCTGGTCCTTCTTAAAATCTTCCCTTCAGAAATTTGGTATAAGTCAATGGTTCATTGAAAAAAATGTTCACATTATACGCATCCCCCACTGCAAAAATTAGAATTAATGGTACACTATCAAATACATTCCCTATTTCAAATGGGACAAGACGGGGCTTCCCTCTCTCCCCCCCCTACCTTTTGCTTGAGTCATTGAATTTCTTGCAGCCACGATAAGATCCGATTCCTCAATACAAGGCAATCATATTGAGGACACCGAACATAAAATTCTTCTGTATGCGGATGACATACTTATGTTCATATCAAATCCAGAATTAGCCATCCATAACATAATGATTATACTCAAAGACACTGTCTTTGAGAAAGCACCATAATGGTGTGAAACGTGTCCTATGACGTAGGTCATGTTCCTACACTCCTCTAAGTCCTCTGTACTATGTAAGTTTTTTTTTTAATTATAGCTCTGGAATAAATATTGTATTTTTTTTTGTATTTTTTTTTTTGGCGGTGTGTTTTTGATTTTGTTGTCTTGTATATTTCGGACCCTGCATACAAGTTTTGTGGTTATTCCGTTTCTTCTCAAGGAATTTAAAACGGTATCACATTTCAGTATTTCACAAAATCGGAAATTTTCAAAGCGACATTACCCTCAAACATTATGCATCATATGACTACATACCCCTTTAGACTACAAAAGAAAAATCTAAAGTACCTGGGTATTTACCTAGCCAACTTGATCAAGGATATGTTCAACTTTAATTATATACCCTTATAAAATGCCATCCTATCGGCTATGTCGAGATGGCGCTCTAAACACACATTTTGGCTTGAAAAAAATCCATTGCGCTAAAATGAATCTGCTGCCAGAATATTTTATATAATGCAAACATTACCTATTCCCTTAACTCCCACATACTGTATATACCACAACGACAAATTTCTTTCATGTAATTAGCAAGAGTCCATGAGCTAGTGACGTATGGGATATACATTCCTACCAGGAGGGGCAAAGTTTCCCAAACCTCAAAATGCCTATAAATACACCCCTCACCACACCCACAATTCAGTTTTACAAACTTTGCCTCCTATGGAGGTGGTGAAGTAAGTTTGTGCTAGATTCTACGTTGATATGCGCTCCGCAGCAAGTTGGAGCCCGGTTTTCCTCTCAGCTTGCAGTGAATGTCAGAGGGATGTGAGGAGAGTATTGCCTATTTTGAATGCAGTGATCTCCTTCTACGGGGTCTATTTCATAGGTTCTCTGTTATCGGTCGTAGAGATTCATCTCTTACCTCCCTTTTCAGATCGACGATATACTCTTATTTATATACCATTACCTCTGCTGATTTTCGTTTCAGTACTGGTTTGGCTTTCTACAAACATGTAGATGAGTGTCCTGGGGTAAGTAAATCTTATTTTCTGTGACACTCTAAGCTATGGTTGGGCACTTTGTTTATAAAGTTCTAAATATATGTATTCAAACATTTATTTGCTTTGACTCAGGATGCTCAACATTCCTTATTTTCAGACAGTCAGTTTCATATTTGGGATAATGCATTTGAATCAATCATTTTTTCTTACCTTAAAAAATTTGACTCTTTTTCCCTGTGGGCTTCATTTTATTGCGTCATTCTTGGCGCAGACTTTTTTGGCGCAAAAAATCTTTTCTGTTTCCGGCGTCATACGTGTCGCCGGAAGTTGCGTCATTTTTTACGTCCTTTTGCACCAAAAATGTCGGCGTTCCGGATGTGGCGTCATTTTTGGCGCCAAAAAGCATTTAGGCGCCAAATAATGTGGGCGTCTTATTTGGCGCTAAAAAATATGGGCGTCGCTTTTGTCTCCACATTATTTCAGTCTCATTTTTTCTTTGCTTCTGGTTGCTAGAAGCTTGTTTATTGGCATTTTTTCCCATTCCTGAAACTGTCATTTAAGGAATTTGACTAATTTTGCTTTATATGTTGTTTTTTCTCTTACATATTGCAAGATGTCTCACGTTGCATCCGAGTCAGAAGATAATTCAGGAAAATCGCTGTCTAGTGCTGGAACTAACAAAGCTAAGTGTATCTGCTGTAAACTTTTGGTAGCTATTCCTCCGGCTGTTGTTTGTATTAATTGTCATGACAAACTTGTTAATGCAGATATTTCCTTTAGTAATGTACCATTGCCTGTTGCAGTTCCTTCAACATCTAAGGTGCAGAATGTTCCTGATAACATAAGAGATTTTGTTTCTGAATCCATCAAGAAGGCTATGTCTGTTATTTCTCCTTCTAGTAAACATAAAAAATCTTTTAAAACTTCTCTTTCTACAGATGAATTTTTAAATGAACATCATCATTCTGATTCTGATGACTCTTCTGGTTCAGAGGATTCTGTCTCAGAGATTTATGCTGATAAATCTTCATATTTATTTAAAATGGAATTTATTCGTTCTTTACTTAAAGAAGTACTAATTGCTTTAGAAATTGAGGATTCTGGTCCTCTTGATATTAATTCTAAACGTTTAGATAAGGTCTTTAAATCTCCTGTGGTTATTCCAGAAGTTTTTCCTGTTCCTAGTGCTATTTCTGAAGTAATTTCCAGAGAATGGGATAAATTGGGTAATTCATTTACTCCTTCTAAACGTTTTAAGCAATTTTATCCTGTGCCGTCTGACAGATTAGAATTTTGGGACAAAATCCCTAGAGTTGATGGGGCTATTTCTACCCTTGCTAAACGTACTACTATTCCTACGTCAGATGGTACTTCGTTTAAGGATCCTTTAGATAGGAAAATTGAATCCTTTCTAAGAAAAGCTTATCTGTGTTCAGGTAATCTTCTTAGACCTGCTATATCATTGGCTGATGTTGCTGCAGCTTCAACTTTTTGGTTGGAAACTTTAGCGCAACAAGTAACAGATCATGATTCTCATAATATTATTATTCTTCTTCAACATGCTAATAATTTTATCTGTGATGCCATTTTTTATCAGAGTTGATGTCAGGTTTATGTCTCTAGCTATTTTAGCTAGAAGAGCTTTATGGCTTAAAACTTGGAATGCTGATATGGCTTCTAAATCAACTCTACTTTCCATTTCTTTCCAGGGTAACAAATTATTTGGTTCTCAGTTGGATTCTATTATCTCAACTGTTACTGGTGGGAAAGGAACTTTTTTACCACAGGATAGAAAATGTAAGGGTAAAAACAGGGCTAATAATCGTTTTCGTTCCTTTCGTTTCAACAAAGAACAAAAGCCTGATCCTTCATCCTCAGGAGCAGTTTCAGTTTGGAAACCATCTCCAGTTTGGAATAAATCCAAGCCTTCTAGAAAGGCAAAGCCAGCTTCTAAGTCCACATGAAGGTGCGGCCCTCATTCCAGCTCAGCTGGTAGGGGGCAGGTTACGTTTTTTCAAAGAAATTTGGATCAATTCTGTTCACAATCTTTGGATTCAGAACATTGTTTCAGAAGGGTACAGAATTGGTTTCAAGATGAGACCTCCTGCAAAGAGATTTTTTCTTTCCCGTATCCCAGTAAATCCAGTGAAAGCTCAAGCATTTCTGAATTGTGTTTCAGATCTAGAGTTGGCTGGAGTAATTATGCCGGTTCCAGTTCTGGAACAGGGGATGGGGTTTTATTCAAATCTCTTCATTGTACCAAAGAAGGAGAATTCCTTCAGACCAGTTCTGGATCTAAAAATATTGGACTATCTTGCCTTTTGTTCAGCAAGGGCATTATATGTCCACAATAGATTTACAGGATGCATATCTGCATATTCCGATTCATCCAGATCATTATCAGTTTCTGAGATTCTCTTTTCTGGACAAGCATTACCAGTTTGTGGCTCTGCCGTTTGGCCTAGCTACAGCTCCAAGAATTTTTACAAAGGTTCTCGGTGCCCTTCTGTCTGTAATCGGAGAACAGGGTATTGTGGTATTTCCTTATTTGGACTATATCTTGGTACTTGCTCAGTCTTTACATTTAGCAGAATCTCATACGAATCGACTTGTGTTGTTTCTTCAAGATCATGGTTGGAGGATCAATTCACCAAAAAGTTCATTGATTCCTCAGACAAGGGTAACCTTTCTGGGTTTCCAGATAGATTCAGTGTCCATGACTCTGTCTTTAACAGACAAGAGACGTCTAAAATTGATTTCAGCTTGTCAAAACCTTCAGTCACAATCATTCCCTTCGGTAGCCTTATGCATGGAAATTCTAGGTCTTATGACTGCTGCATCGGACGCGATCCCCTTTGCTCGTTTTCACATGCGACCTCTTCAGCTCTGTATGCTGAATCAATGGTGCAAGGATTACACAAAGATATCTCAATTAATATCTTTAATACCGATTGTACGACACTCTCTAACGTGGTGGACAGATCACCATCGTTTAATTCAGGGGGCTTCTTTTGTGCTTCCGACCTGGACTGTAATTTCAACAGATGCAAGTCTCACAGGTTGGGGAGCTGTGTGGGGATCTCTGACGGCACAAGGAGTTTGGGAATCTCAGGAGGTGAGATTACCGATCAATATTTTGGAACTCCGTGCAATTTTCAGAGCTCTTCAGTCTTGGCCTCTTCTGAAGAGAGAATCGTTCATTTGTTTTTAGACAGACAATGTCACAACTGTGGCATACATCAATCATCAAGGAGGGACTCACAGTCCTCTGGCTATGAAAGAAGTATCTCGAATTTTGGTTTGGGCGGAATCCAGCTCCTGTCTAATCTCTGCGGTTCATATCCCAGGTATAGACAATTGGGAAGCGGATTATCTCAGTCGCCAAACGTTGCATCCGGGCGAATGGTCTCTTCACCCAGAGGTATTTCTTCAGATTGTTCAAATGTGGGAGCTTCCAGAAATAGATCTGATGGCGTCTCATCTAAACAAGAAACTTCCCAGGTATCTGTCCAGATCCCGGGATCCTCAGGCGGAAGCAGTGGATGCATTATCACTTCCTTGGAAGTATCATCCTGCCTATATCTTTCCGTCTCTAGTTCTTCTTCCAAGAGTAATCTCCAAGATTCTGAAGGAATGCTCGTTTGTTCTGCTGGTAGCTCCGGCATGGCCTCACAGGTTTTGGTATGCGGATCTTGTCCGGATGGCGTCTTGCCATCCGTGGACTCTTCCGCTACGACCAGACCTTCTGTTGCAAGGTCCTTTTTTCCATCAGGATCTCAAATCCTTAAATTTAAAGGTATGGAGATTGAACGCTTGATTCTTGTTCAAAGAGGTTTCTCTGACTCTGTGATTAATACTATGTTACAGGCTCGTAAATCTGTATCCAGAGAGATATATTATGGAGTCTGGAAGACTTATATTTCTTGGTGTCTTTCTCATCATTTTTCTTGGCATTCTTTTAGAATTCCGAGAATTTTAGAGTTTCTTCAGGATGGTTTAGATAAAGGTTTATCCGCAAGTTCTTTGAAAGGACAAATCTCTGCTCTTTCTGTTCTTTTTCACAGAAAGATTGCTAATCTTCCTGATATTCATTGTTTTGTACAAGCTTTGGTTCGTATAAAACCTGTCATTAAGTCAATTTCTCCTCCTTGGAGTTTGAATTTGGTTCTGGGGGCTCTTCAAGCTCCTCCGTTTGAACCTATGCATTCATTGGACATTAAATTACTTTCTTGGAAAGTTTTGTTTCTTTTGGCAATCTCTTCTGCCAGAAGAGTCTCTGAATTATCTGCTCTTTCTTGTGAGTCTCCTTTTCTGATTTTTCATCAGGATAAGGCGGTGTTGCGAACTTCTTTTGAATTTTTACCTAAAGTTGTGAATTCCAACAACATTAGTAGAGAAATTGTGGTTCCTTCATTATGTCCTAATCCTAAGAATTTTAAGGAGAAATCGTTGCATTCTTTGGATGTTGTTAGAGCTTTGAAATATTATGTTGAAGCTACTAAGTCTTTCCGACAGACTTCTAGTCTATTTGTTATCTTTCTAGTCTATTTGCTATCCGGTTCTAGAAAAGGCCAGAAAGCTTCTGCCATTTCTTTGGCATCTTGGTTGAAATCTTTAATTCATCTTGCCTATGTCGAGTCGGGTAAAACTCTGCCTCAAAGGATTACAGCTCATTCTACTAGGTCAGTTTCTACTTCCTGGGCGTTTAGGAATGAAGTTTCGATTGATCAGATTTGCAAAGCAGCAACTTGGTCCTCTTTGCATACTTTTACTAAATTCTACCATTTTGATGTATTTTCTTCTTCTGAAGCAGTTTTTGGTAGAAAAGTACTTCAGGCAGCGGTTTCAGTTTGAATCTTCTGCTTACGTTTTTCATTAAACTTTATTTTGGGTGTGGATTATTTTCAGCAGGAATTGGCTGTCTTTATTTTATCCCTCCCTCTCTAGTGACTCTTGCGTGGAAAGATCCACATCTTGGGTAATCATTATCCCATACGTCACTAGCTCATGGACTCTTGCTAATTACATGAAAGAAAACATAATTTATGTAAGAACTTACCTGATAAATTAATTTCTTTCATATTAGCAAGAGTCCATGAGGCCCGCCCTTTTTTGTGGTGGTTATGATTTTTTTGTATAAAGCACAATTATTCCAATTCCTTATTTTATATGCTTTCGCACTTTTTTCTTATCACCCCACTTCTTGGCTATTCGTTAAACTGAATTGTGGGTGTGGTGAGGGGTGTATTTATAGGCATTTTGAGGTTTGGGAAACTTTGCCCCTCCTGGTAGGAATGTATATCCCATACGTCACTAGCTCATGGACTCTTGCTAATATGAAAGAAATGAATTTATCAGGTAAGTTCTTACATAAATTATGTTATTTAATTTCATTTGGGACAAAGAACAAGCTAGAATAAATTAAAATATAATGACCCTCCCAACACAATTGGGTGGGCTGAGAGTCCCAAATATACAAAAATATAGAACAGCAATATTTCTTCAAAGGATAGTAGATTGGTTTCAGCATTGTGACTCAAAATCCTGGGTTAAAACAGAACACAATATACTTAAATCTGAGCATTTAGGAGCACATTGCTGGACATCTAAAAATAAGAATCTTTTATACTCCTCCTCTAACGACATAATAAAAAAAAACATATGATACATGGGAGAAAGCACTACATACATACCCATTCCTATCCTCACACTACTCATCACTTACCCCCATGACAGCAAACCCAGAATTCCCACCAGGTTTAGGATATATAAAAAGAGCATTACAAGATTGTTAGGTCCTTACATACTGTATT
Organism: Bombina bombina; assembly: GCF_027579735.1. Taxonomy (NCBI): domain Eukaryota; kingdom Metazoa; phylum Chordata; class Amphibia; order Anura; family Bombinatoridae; genus Bombina; species Bombina bombina. Next base: position 502,316,308 of record NC_069504.1, read on the forward strand.
TTCAACATAGCAACGGTTACCTATACCCAATCAGAACAACAATGGTACCCATATCACCAATGCTATATAGCTATATATATATATATATATATATATATATATATATATATATATATATATATATATATATATATATATATATATATATATATATATATATATATATATATATATATATATATATATATATATATATATATACATATACACACACACTGGATATAAGGTCTGCACACCCCTGTTAAAATATCAGGTTTCTGTGATGTAAAAAAATGAGACGAAGATAAATCATTTCAGAACTTTTTCCACCTTTAATGTGACCTATAAACTGTACAACTCAATTGAAAAACAAACTGAAAATCTTTTAGGTAAAGGGAAAAAAAACCCCTAAAATAATATGTATGGGATGTAGCTGTGTTCAGAATTAAGCAAATACATTCAAAATCATGTTAAATAGGAGTCAGTACACCCCTGCCATCATTTAAAGTGCCTCTGGTTAAACCCAAATAAAGTTCAGCTGTTCTAGTAGGTCTTTCCTTACATTTTGTTAGTCGCATCCTACAGCAAAAGCCATGATCCGCAGAGAGCTTCTAAAGCATTAGAGGGATCTCATTGTTAAAAGGTATCAGTCAGGAGAAGGGTACAAAAGAATTTCCAAGGCATTAGATATACCATGGAACACAGTGAAGACAGTCATCAAGTGAAGAAAATATGGTGTGACATTACCAAGAACTGGATGTCCCTCCAAAATTGATGAAAAGACGAGAAGAAAACTGGTCTGGGAGGCTGCCAAGAGGCCTACAGCAACGTTAAAGGAGCTGCAGGAATATCTGGGAAGTATAGCCTGGCTAAATTTTGCAAAAACACATCTGAAGTTTCCCAAAAGCATGTTGCAAAAGGTGTTCTGTTCTGATGAATCCAAAGTTGAACTTTTTGACCATAATTCCAAAAGATATGTTTGGCGCAATAAACACTGCATATCACCAAAAGAACACCATGCCCACAGTGAAGCATGGTGGTGTCAGCATCATGCTTTGGGGCTTTTTTTCTTCAGCTGGAACTGGGGCCTTAGTCAAGGTAGAGGGAATAATGAACAGTTCCAAATACCAGACAATACTGGCACAAAACCTTCAGGCTTCTGCTAGAAAGCTGAACATGAAAAGGAACTTCATCTTTCAGCATGACAACGACCCAAAGCATACATCCAAATCAACAAAGGAATGGCTTCACCAGAAGAAGATTAAAGTTTTGGGATGGCCCGGCCAGAGCCCAGACCTGAAACCAATTCAAAATCTGTGGGGAGATCTGAAGAGGCTGTGCACAGGAGATGCCCTTGCATTCTGACAGATTTAGAGTGTTTTTGCAAAGAAGAGTGGGCAAATCTTGCCAAGTCAAGATGTGCCATGCTGAAAAACTCATACCCAAAAAGACTGAGTACTGTAATAAAATCAAAAGGTGCTTCGATAAAGTATTAATTTAAGGGTGTTCACACTTATGCAACCATATTATTTTATTTTTTTATTTTTATTTCCCTTTACCTAAAAGATTTCAGTTTTTTTTTCAATTGAGTTGTACAGTTTATAGGTCACATTAAAGGTGGAAAAAGTTCTGAAATGATTTCTTTGTCTCATTTTTTTACATCACAGAAACTTTTTACATCCAGTGTGTGTGTGTGTGTATGTATGTATGTGTATGTATGTATGTGTATATATATATGTATATATATGTATGTGTATATATATATGTATATATATGTGTGTGTATATATATATATATATATATATATATATATATATATATATATATATATATATATATATATATATATATATATATATATATATATATATATATATATATATATATAGTGTTAATAAAGAATCAGGGAGAGAAATATACTGTTCAGGCACCTTTATTATGACTTACAGGTAAACTGCCTGAGAATATAGTACAAACCCGGATAGCGCTAGCTAGACCAGGTCCTGGTGCAGACCCCAGAAATGTAGTAATAATTCAAATATATTTATATAAGTAAATATATGTTACACACAGCAGAGCTATACGAGATGCTATGTTGAAAGTAGGGGATTGCAGCACTCAAAAAGACTTCTCTTAATCTAATATGTAGAAGGAAAGCTGAAACATTGTTTCAAACAGAGGCTCACACACAGATGGTCCAATTAATATGTAACACATTTATTAATGCAAGTAATCCTGAACCTAAATATGCCACTGCAGTGGAAGACCTAAAAATATATCATTAAACTCATGATAAACGGGTACAAAATAATGACATTATCAATGTTGCATAAACAGGTCAAAAAATGAAAAAAACATGGGAAATCTTAGTGATATCAAATATCCCAAAGAAATAAAAGTTCCACAGATGTTATCTGTGATGGTGTAGATATCTTTTTTTCATGCAATTGCAACATGCAAGCTCATACAAAAGCTGTACCGTTATTTATGAAACAGCTGACAGGTTCGAGGTGAAAGCTTCGTCCTATGTCAGCTAACGTTAAACATGAGTGCTTGATAGTAACAACAGGCTTTATTCAAAAGACGGCAAAAAAGGTAATGGAAAACAAATACAACCTCTTTCAGGTGAGGATAGGTGTCAGGCAGCTGAGACCGGGTATCTTTAGGCACAAACTTGAAGCATAAAATTAAGTGAGCCGGGACTTTGCATCCGGCTTCTGACTCACCCAATTTTCTCCTCTGGTTCCTTAACACTGTAACTGTGCAAGTTAGACTGGGAGATTCATTCCTGGGTAGATCCACTTTCATTCGCCTCTGCCACACTTCCTTCCGGAACCTTTAGTGTTATCAATCAACACCATACCAGGTACTTCTTACTGCCGCTGAGTTTTCAAATGACTGTGTCGACGTGCGTTTCGCCCCACAATGCTTTGCGTCAGGGCCTCGTCAGGACTGTCATTCACAGGTGATACATTCTTTCCTTTAAATCTGTTGCCAATGTTGCGGGAGTGGTTAAGGCGTATACATACTATCCAATGGGAATGGCCATAGGGCGTCACTGTTACCTAGATTCCCATGCATATATTGTTTGGAAAAAAACTGTTATTATTTACTTTATTTAAACAAATTTAAAGGATTGAAATACAATAAATGTGTTAAATACTATCAAAAGGACCAAAAATGTTGAACCTACATTAGATTAATTTTAAATTTTAAAAAACCTTTGATTTAATTACTTTACATAACAAGTTACAGGTTATATACAAATATTATTTTCGGATGCACATTCTTATCTTCATGTGTATATTTTGCCTTATTAGGAATGACAAAAATGACACGAAGAGGACCATCTTAAAGAAAATACTTTTGAGATGTTATTTGTACTAATCAGGACTACCTAGGTTGATTTATCATTTATTCCTTTCTTTATCCCAGGAAAGACCATCTAGCTTCTTTATTTAGAAGACATTTATTGTTGTCTCCTCCTCTGCCACTTGTCAGACAGTGACGCCCTATGGCCATTCCCATTGGATAGTATGTATACGCCTTAACCACTCCTGCAACATTGGCAACAGATTTAAAGGAAAGAATGTATCACCTGTGACTGACAGTCCTGACGAGGCCCTGACGCAAAGCATTGTGGGGCGAAACGCGCGTTGACAGTCATTTGAAAACTCAGCGGCAGTAAGAAGTACCTGGTATGGTGTTGATTGATAACACTAAAGGTTCCGGAAGGAAGTGTGGCAGAGGCGAATGAAAGTGGATCTACCCAGGAATGAATCTCCCAGTCTAACTTGCACAGTTACAGTGTTAAGGAACCAGAGGAGAAAATTGGGTGAGACAGAAGCCGGATGCAAAGTCCCGGTTCACTTCATTTTTTTTTTTTTTTTTTTCTTAATCTTTTATTGAAAATTTTTATGAATAAAACCAATACAAAATCATAAAGTGCAACATCAGCGCTGTGATTACATATTTCTTGACATGTCAATGAAAGAAGAAACAAACTCAAAGCCATTATTTCATTCCAGTATTGCAGTTGTTGTGATCTGAGTCCATTCACACAATTGGAATTACTACTTTGATAAGATTCTGGAGTTTGATTTAGTCATGATCACAGCGTTGGCATTAGTATTACTATGTGAGTACAATAACATAAATATAACAAAAAACACGAAACAACTGCTTCCTGCAGAGAGCGCCTTGTCTTGTTCTCATCTATCTAATATTCGGGATTGGCTAGTCAGGTAACTAAAGAACTTGTTATCTATATGTGTTTAAAGTTGTTTGCTAGCTCCGAAATAAGACTCCCAGTAAAACCACATGTCGTTGTATGTTGCCAATTGGTTTGTTTTAAAATAATAATATCTTTCTAGCAATAGGGCTCCTTTCACCTTTTCCCTCCACTCATCTATTGTGGGGATCTTATCTGATCGCCACGCTGCAGCTATGAGCTGTTTAGCTGAATTAAGCATAATATGGCCAAGGTTCCTTCTTGTTTTACATTTAATATTACTTAATATATTGAATAGACAGATTTGGGGTGAGGGGGCAACATCGCAAGCTAAGGCCAGATTTATTTCATCTATTATCTTTCCCCGGTTCACTTCATTTTATGCTTCAAGTTTGTGCCTAAAGATACCCGGTCTCAGCTGCCTGACACCTATCCTCACCTGGAAGAGATTGTATTTGTTTTCCATTACCTTTTTTGCCGTCTTTGTATAAAGCCTGTTGTTACTATCAAGCACTCATGTTTAACGTTAGCTGACATAGGAGTACGCTTTCACCTCGAACCTGTCAGCTGTTTCATAAATAACGGTACAGCTTTTGTATGAGCTTGCATGTTGCAATTGCATGAAAAAAAGATATCTACACCACAGATGACCTCAGTGGAACTTTTGTTTCTTTGGGACGTTTGATATCACTAAGATTTCCCATGTTTTTTTCATTTTTTGACCTGTTTATGCAACATTGATAATGTCATTATTTTGTACCCGTTTATCATGAGTTTAATGATATATTTTTAGGTCTTCCACTGCAGTGGCATATTTAGGTTCAGGATTACGTGCATTAATAAATGTGTTACATATTAATTGGACCATCTGTGTGTGAGCCTCTGTTTGAAACAATGTTTCAGCTTTCCTTCTACATATTAGATTAAGAGAAGTCTTTTTGAGTGCTGCAATCCCCTACTTTCAACATAGCACCTCGTATAGCTCTGCTGTGTGTAACTTATATTTACATATATATATATATATGTGTGTGTATGTATATATATACATACACACACACACACACAATCTACAGCGTCCACAAACAAATTTTGAGAAGTTATGTTTGCAAAATAGAAAAACTACACACACTCTCACTCATCTATGGCATCATACAATAAACTAGCCCAGGGTATATTCCACAATTTTTACTTAATTGGGGCACAGAATTAGATATAGACTTCTCATATAAAGAATCTCTTAAAATATTTTGTATTAAAATATTTTGTTTTGCGAAACAATCTTACATCTCATGCAGAACGTTAGAAATGAACTATAAGATACTACATAGATGGTACCTAACCCCGAGCAGACTAAAACAAATATACCCTACAAGGTCAAATATATGCTGGAGATATAACCTAGATAAAGGAAATATGGCCCATGTATGGTGGGAATGTCGAAAATTAATAGCATTCTGGGAAAATATAGCCATAGAAACATCTAGTATCCTAAGCATAGATATACCATTAAAACCAAACATCTGGTTATTTCACAACTTCCCCTCCTCATTACCAACTGAACATAAAAAATTGCTTAACGTAATATGCAATGCTGCTAAACATACAATTGTCAAAAAAGGGAAATCGACTGAAATCCCTACATTTGTCTGTTGGATAGACACCTGCAACATAATACGTTTAGAAGAATACCACTATTTAAATACCAATCAAACCACAGTTTATCAGAATATCATGTTTTATTGGGAATCATACATAGCGTCCCAATTTCCAAAACATTAAATTATATAGGTACAATACACATATAAAAAAAAAACACCCCATAACCAGTCCCACCAATTATATAATTTTATATAATTTGATAAATTAGTCCTGACACACCTTATTACCCAAATGGAGAGATACTTCGTCTAAACAACTTGTACTTATTTAAATGTTCATACCAAACTTTAAAATTCTTCTGTTTTTCATGTATTATTTTCTATTGTATTTAACATGTTAGACCGAAAACAAAAACTTGTACATCATATTATATGTCTAGGCTCTTTTTACTGGCCGTACAAAGATGCCGAATGTAATATGTATGCTCTTTTTTTGTCAATAAAAATATTAAAACAAAAACAATTGAGCCTTATTATTTTATATATATATATTTTTTTTTACCCACATTACACATTTGCTTCCTCCGCTCCTCCATAGCTCCTTTCAGTTACACAGTAATGTAGAAAGCTGTCCTGCATGCTCACAATATTGCCGGATACCACACATGAGCATTATCTTCATCCGCATTTTTAGTTTTAGTACTTTCCCTGGATGTATATTTTTCCTTCCAATTGCACTTACTGATGTGATTTCAGCTCACTACAGTTAAGGCAATGATCATGGATCTGAGTGACGTAGGAAGGGATTCCGGCTTGTTCTGATAGCGCATGCAATACACATAAATGCACACGGAGTCAGGGATCAGAGCGAATAGGATGTTCATGCGCATATGAGTGATGGGGCATTTATTCCTGTGAGTTGGGCGCCAAACGAGGTACAATTCTATTGGATTCTGTTCACAACGTCCTTGAAAGAAAAATAGGAAATCGGTGTAGGGAGGAGAAACATAAAAATAAAGAAAAGATAAGTAAAATAATTTTTATTGGGCTAATTAGATTAAATTGATGAATGAAACATTTTGTTTATTCTACATGATACGAGTCCACCGATTTCATCCTTGTGGGATATTATCCTCCTGGTAACAGGAAGTGGCAAAGAGCACCACAGCAGAGCTGTATATATAGCTCCTCCCTTCCCTCTACCCCCAGTCATTCTCTTTGCCTGTGTTCGTACTAGGAAGAGGTAAAGTGAGGTGTTTTAGTTTCTTCAATCAAGCAGTTTTTTATTTTAGATGGTACCGGTGAGTACTATTTTCCTCAGGGAGATATGGAAGAAGATTTCTGCCCTGAGGTTGATGATCTTAGCAGATGTAACTAAGATCCATGTTGGTTCCCACAGAGCTTCTGAAGGTAATACAGGAGAAATCTTCAATGTGGAGAACGGTTTCATGCTACAAGCAGCATTGAGGTATGTGCAGCCCTTTATTTCTGAGGAGACTTGGTGTATCAGAACTGGCTGACATGTTTTCCCTGCAAGGGAAGGGGAAAGCAGTAGACCTGTGAACAAGGGGTATTACTGAGAAACCTGTGCTTATTTCTTCTACAAGATACGAGTCCACGGATTTCATCCTTACTTGTGGGATATTATCCTCCTGCTAACAGGAAGTGGCAAAGAGCACCACAGCAGAGCTGTATATATAGCTCCTCCCTTCCCCTCCACCCCCAGTCATCCTCTTTGCCTGTGTTATACTAGGAAGAGTTAAAGTGAGGTGTTAGTTTCATTTTCTTCAATCAAGAAGTTTTTTATTTTAAATGGTACCGGTGTGTACTATTTCCCTGAGGTTGATGATATTAGCAGCTGTAACTAAGATCCACGCTGGTTCCCACAAGTCTTCTGGAGGTAACACAGAGACATCTTCAGTGTGGAGACCAGTTTCATGCTACAAGCAGCATTAAGGTATGTGCAGCCTTTTATTTCTGAGGAGACTTGATATATCAGAACTGGCTGGCATTTATTTCCCTGTTTGGGAATGGGGTAAGCAGTAGACCTGTTATACAGAGGGGTGTTACTGGACTCCCTTGTTTTTTATTTTTTGCTAGTGGGCATTATGACACTATGGGAGAGGCACAAAGAAAAACGGTTCATAGAGTTCTTATTTTTGCATTTAACCAGTATGACTTACTGGGATGTGTTTTGGGGTGTATTTTGTTTTTCACTTGGCTTGTGTGTAAAACCGCTTCACCATGCAGTTGTGTTTGGGCCTACTCGGGCATCGGCCTTAAGGGCCGGGGCTTGTTTTCGCGCGCTCAGATGCGCACTTCCTTCTGACCAGGCAGCAGCAAGCAGTAACTCCAGTTGCTCCTGGACAGTATATCTCTGGTCCGGAGTGTGGGCAAGTCGTTTCGAAGTACCCTGGGTGCAGAGGGTATTTTTGGTGTAAACTTGACTTTTTGCTTATCTAAGTTACTTTAGAGCCTTATTTCTCCCCTTACTACTGGGGTGCAGTAATTTTTGGAGAAACCAACGAGTTTAAGTTAAATTTTGAGACATGAGACAATTTAACGTTGTTTAACCCCTTAATGACCAAGGACGTACGCCACACGTCCTCAAAAAAAATGCAGTTAATGACCGAGGACGTGTGGCGTACGTCCTTGGTCTGGAAAGCAGCTGGAAGCACTCTTGTGGCCCTCTCTGCACCCGGACATCGGTGGCCGGTATCGTTGGTGGGTGGGAGCAAGTCTGGGAGGTGGGTGGGCAGCCATCGATGTGCCAGGTGGAGTGGAGGGGGGCGGGATCGGGTACGGGACATACGGGGGCGCGCACGGGGGGCGGCGGCGGGCGGGCGCGTGCACGAGGTGGGAGCGGGAGGGAACCGCTACACTGCAGAAAAAAAAGGTTAAGAAAAGTTAAAAAAATAAAAAAAATAAAAAAATAATAATCTAAGGGTTCCTGAAGGGGTGGGGGGTTGGTCTTGGGGGGGGGGGGGGGAAGCTACACTACAGAAAAGGGCAAAAAAAACCCCCAAAAATCATACTTTTTTTTTACTAAACTGGGTACTGGCAGACAGCTGCCAGTACCCAAGATGGCGCCCATTAAGGCAGAGGGGAGGGTTAGAAAGCTGCTTGGTGGGGGATCAGTGAGGTTAGGGGCTAAGGGGGGATCCTACACAGCAGCATATGTAAATATGCCAAAAAAAAAAAAAAGCCCAAATATAGCTTTTATTTTAGTACTGGCAGAGTTTCTGCCAGTACTTAAGATGGCGGGGATAATTGTGGGGTGGGGGAGGGAAGAGAGCTGTTTGGGAGGGATCAGGGGGTCTGATGTTTTAGGTGGGAGGCTGAGCTCTACACTAAAGCTAAAATTAACCCTGCAAGCTCCCTACAAGCTACATAATTAACCCCATCACTGCTAGCCATAATACAAGTGTGATGCGCAGCGGCATTTGGCGGCCTTCTTATTACCACAAAGCAACGCCAAAGCCATATATGTCTGCTATTTCTGAATAAAGGGGATCCCAGAGAAGCATTTACAACCATTTGTGCCATAATTGCACAAGCTGTTTGTAAATGATTTCAGTGAGAAACCTAAAATTGTGAAAAATTTAACGTTTTTTTTTAATTTGATCGCATTTGGCGGTGAAATGGTGGCATGAAATATACCAAAATTGGCCTAGATCAATACTTTGGGTTGTCTACTACACTACACTAAAGCTAAAATTACCCTTAAAAGCTCCCTACATGCTCTCTAATTAACCCCTTCACTGCTGGGCATAATACACGTGTAGTGCGCAGTGGCATTTAGCAGCCTTCTAATTACCAAAAAGCAATGCCAAAGCCATATATGTCTGCTATTTCTGAACAAAGGGGATCCCAGAGAATAATTTACAATAATTTAAGCCATAATTGCACAAGCTGTTTGTAAATAATTTCAGTGAGAAACCAAAAGATTGTGAAAAAATTAGTGAAAAAGTGAACAATTTTTTGTATTTAATCGCATTTGGCGGTGAAATAGTGGCATGAAATATATCAAAATGGGCCTAGATCAATACTTTGGGATGTCTACTAAAAAAAAATATATACATGTCAATGGATATTCAGAGATTCCTGAAAGATATTAGTGTTCTAATGTAACTAGCGCTAATTTTGAAAAATAATGGTTTGGAAATAGCAAAGTGCTATTTGTATTTATGGCCCTATAACTTACAAAAAAAGCAAAGGACATGTAAACATTGGGTATTTCTAAACTCAGGACAAAATTTAGAAACGATTTAGCATGGGTGTTTTTTGGTGGTTGTAGATGTGTAACAGATTTTGGGGGTCAAAGTTAGAAAAAGTGTGTTTTTTTCCATTTTTTCCTCATATTTTATAATTTTTTTTACAGTAAATTATAAGATATGATGAAAATAATGGTATTTTTAGAAAGTCCATTTAATGGCGAGAAAAACGGTATATAATATGTGTGGGTACAGTAAATGAGTAAGAGGAAAATTACAGCTAAACACAAACACCGCAGAAATGTAAAAATAGCCTTGGTCCCAAACGGACAAAAAATGGAAAAGTGCTGTGGTCATTAAGGGGTTAAGCAGTTTTGGAAAAATTGTTCACTTTTTATTTTCTTAAAGGCGCAGTACACGTTTTTGAAAAGTTTATTTTAAGCAATAAAGTGTTTAAACAACTTCTGTGGTTATTACTAGTCTGTTCAACATGTCTGACATTGAGGAATCTCATTGTTCTATGTGTTTAGAAGCTATTGTGGAACCCCCTCTAACATTGTGTACCTCTTGTACTGAAAGAGCCTTACATTGTAAAGACCATATTTTAGGTCAAGGGAATGTGCCTAAGGATGATTCTCAGTCTGAAGAGAATCAGGATATGCCATCCAATTCTCCCCAAGTGTCACAACCTTTAACGCCCACACAAGCGACGCCAAGTACTTCTAGTGCTTCTAATTTCTTTACTCTGCAGGAGATGGCTGCAGTTATGTCAACTACCCTTACAGAGATATTATCTAAACTACCAGTGTTGCAGGGTAAACGCAGTAGGTCAGGTATTAATGTAAATACTGAATCCTCTGATACTTTATTAGCTATTTCTGATGTACCCTCACAGTGTTCTGAGTTGAGGGTCAGGGAATTGCTGTCTGAGGAGAGCTTTCAGACTCAGGGAATGTGTTACCTCGGACAGATTCGGACGTGATGTCCTTTAAATTTAAGCTTGAAACCTCCTCCTGTTACTTCGGGAGGTTTTAGCCACTCTGGATGATTGTGACCCTATTGTAATACCACCAGAGAAATTGTGTAAGATGGATAAGTATTTAGAAGTACCTACTTACACTGATGTTTTTCCGGTTCCTAGAAGAATTTTGGAAATTATATAAAAGGAATGGGATAGACCGGTTATACTGTTTTCTCCCCCTCCTAATTTTAAGAAAATGTTTCCCATATCAGACACCATTCGGGACTCGTGGCAAACGGTCCCTAAGGTAGAGGGAGCAATATCTACCCTGGCTAAGCGTACAACTATACCCATTGAGGACAGTTGTCCTTTCAAAGACCCTATGGATAAAAAATTAGAGGGTCTTCTAAAGAAATTATTTATTAATCAGGGTTTTCTTTTACAACCTATGGCTTGCATTGTTCCAGTAACTACTGCAGCAGCTTTTTGGTTTGAGGCTCTGGAAGAGTCTCTTAAGGTTGAGACCCCGTTAGATGACATTTTGGATAGAATGAAGGCTCTCAAGCTAGCCAATTATTTTATTACTGATGCCGCTTTTCAAATTGCTAAATTAGTGCGAAAAATGCAGGATTTGCTATTCTAGAGCGTTATGGCTCAAATCTTGGTCTGCTGACGTGTCATCAAAAACTAAGCTTTTAGCTGTTCCATTTAAAGGTAAGACCCTTTTTGGGCCTGAATTGAAGGAAATCATTTCTGACATTAGAGGAGGTAAAGGACATGCCCTACCTCAGGATAAGTCTGTTAAGATGAGGGGTAAACAAAATAATTTTCGCTCCTTTCAGAATTTTAAAGGAGGACCCTCTGCTTCCTCTTCTTCCACAAAGCAAGAAGGGAATTTTACCCAATCTGTCAGTCTGGAGACCCAACCAGAACTGGAATAAAGGTAAACAAGCCAAGAAGCCCGCTGCTGCTACTAAGACAGCATGAAGGGGCACCCCCCGATCCGGGACCAGAACTAGCAGGGGGCAGACTCTCTTTCTTTGCCTAGGCTTGGGCAAGAGATGTTCAGGACTCCTGGGCGCTGGAAATAGTGACCCACGGTTATCAATTGGATTTCAAGGATTTTCTCCCAAGAGGGAGATTTCATCTTTCTAGATTATCTGCAGACCAGATAAAGAGAGGTGTTCTTACGCTGTGTAAAAGACCTTTTTACTATGGGATTAATTTGTCCCGTTCCAAGATCGGAACAGGGACAGGGATTTTATTCAAACCTATTTGTGGTTCCCATAAAAGAGGGAACTTTCAGACCCATTTTAGACCTCGTGTCTAAATAAGTTTCTCAGAGTCCCGTCGTTCAAAATGGAGACTATTCGAACAATCTTACCAATGATCCAAGAGGGTCAATATATGACTACCGTGGATTTGAAGGATGCTTACCTTCATATTCCTATCCACAAGAATCATCATCTGTTTCTAAGGTTTGTCTTCCTGGACAAACATTATCAGTTCGTGGCTCTTCCCTTCGGGTTAGCAACAGCACCCAGAATCTTCACAAAGGTTCTAGGGTTTCTTCTGGCGGTTCTCAGACCGCGAGGCATAGCAGTGGTGCCTTATCTGGACGATATTCTAATCCAGGCGTCCACATATCAACTGACAAAATCTCACACGGACACAGTGTTGTCTTTTCTGAGAATTCACGGCTGGAAGGTGATCATAGAAAAGAGTTCACTAGTTCCACAGACAAGGGTTCCCTTCTTGGGAGCTCTGATAGACTCGGTAGACATGAAAATATTTCTGACGGAGGTCAGAAAAACATAATTTATGCTTACCTGATAAATTCCTTTCTCCTGTAGTGTAGTCAGTCCACGGGTCATCCATTACTTATGGGATATTAACTCCTCCCCAACAGGAAGTGCAAGAGGATCACCCAAGCAGAGCTGCCATATAGCTCCTCCCCTCTACGTCATACCCAGTCATTCGACCGAAAACCAAACGAGAAAAGAGAAACTATAGGGTGCAGTGGTGACTGGAGTATAATTTAAAATTTAGACCTGCCATAAAAAACAGGGCGGGCCGTGGACTGACTACACTACAGGAGAAAGGAATTTATCAGGTAAGCATAAATTATGTTTTCTCCTGTTAAGTGTAGTCAGTCCACGGGTCATCCATTACTTATGGGATACCAATACCAAAGCTAAAAGTACACGGATGACGGGAGGGACAGGCAGGATCTTTACACGGAAGGAACCACTGCCTGAAGAACCTTTCTCCCAAAAACAGCCTCAGAAGAAGCAAAAGTGTCAAATTTGTAAAATTTGGAAAAAGTATGAAGAGAAGACCAAGTTGCAGCCTTGCAAATCTGTTCAACAGAGGCCTCATTCTTAAAGGCCCACGTGGAAGCCACAGCTCTAGTGGAATGAGCTGTAATTCTTTCAGGAGGCTGCTGTCCAGCAGTCTCATAGGCTAAACGTATTATGCTACGAAGCCAGAAAGAGAGGGAGGTAGCAGAAGCTTTCTGACCTCTCCTCTGTCCAGAATAAACGACAAACGGGGAAGAAGTTTGGCGAAAATCTTTAGTTGCCTGTAAATAAAATTTTAGGGCACGGACTACGTCCAGATTGTGTAGAAGTCGTTCCTTCTTTGAAGAAGGGTTAGGACACAATGAAGTAACAACAATCTCTTGATTGATATTCCTATTAGTGACTACCTTAGGTAAGAACCCAGGTTTAGTACGCAGAACTACCTTGTCTGAATGAAAAATCAGATAAGGAGAATCACAATGTAAGGCCGATAACTCAGAGACTCTTCGAACCGAGGAAATCGCCATTAAAAACAGAACTTTCCAAGATAACTTGATATCAATGGAATGAAGGGGTTCAAACGGAACACCCTGTAAAACGTTAAGAACTAAGTTTAAGCTCCACGGTGGAGCAACAGTCTTAAACACAGGCTTAATCCTGGCCAAAGCCTGACAAAAGGCCTGAACGTCTGGAACTTCTGACAGACGTCTGTGCAAAAGGATTGACAGAGCTGAGATCTGTCCCTTTAAAGAACTAGCAGATAAACCCTTTTCTAAACCTTCTTGTAGAAAAGACAATATCCTAGGAATCCTAACCTTACTCCATGAGTAACTCTTGGATTCGCACCAATGTAAGTATTTACGCCATATTTTATGGTAAATTTTCCTGGTAACAGGTTTCCTAGCCTGTATTAAGGTATCAATTACTGACTCCGAAAATCCATGCTTTGATAAAATCAAGCGTTCAATCTCCATGCAGTCAGCTTCAGAGAAATTAGATTTTGATGTTTGAAAAGGACCCTGAATTAGAAGGTCCTGTCTCAGAGGCAGAGACCATGGTGGACAGGACGACATGTCCACTAGATCTGCATACCAGGTCCTGCGTGGCCACGCAGGCGCTATTAGAATCATCGATGCTCTCTCCTGTTTGATCCTGGCAATCAAACGAGGAAGCATCGGGAAGGGTGGAAACACATAAGCCATCTTGAAGTTCCAAGGTGCTGTCAGAGCATCTATCAGAACCGCTCCCGGGTCCCTGGACCTGGACCCGGACCCGTAACAAGGAAGCTTGGCGTTCTGGCGAGACGCCATGAGATCCATATCTGGTTTGCCCCAATGCCGAAGTATTTGGGCAAAGACCTCCGGATGAAGTTCCCACTCCCCCGGATGAAAAGTCTGGCGACTTAGGAAATCCGCCTCCCAGTTCTCCACGCCTGGGATGTGGATCGCTGATAGGTGGCAAGAGTGAGACTCTGCCCAGAGAATTATCTTTGAGACTTCCATCATCGCTAGGGAACTCCTTGTCCCTCCTTGATGGTTGATGTAAGCCACAGTCGTGATGTTGTCCGACTGAAATCTGATGAACCTCAGAGATGCTAGCTGAGGCCAAGCTAGAAGGGCATTGAAAACTGCTCTTAATTCTAGAATGTTTATGGGAAGGAGACTCTCCTCCTGAGTCCATGATCCCTGAGACTTCAGGGAATTCCAGACAGCGCCCCAACCTAGCAGGCTGGCGTCTGTTGTTACAATCGTCCAATCTGGTCTGCTGAAGGGCATCCCCTTGGACAGGTGTGGCCGAGAGAGCCACCATAGAAGAGAATTTCTGGTCTCCTGATCCAGATTCAGCATAGGGGACAAATCTGAGTAATCCCCATTCCACTGACTTAGCATGCACAACTGCAGTGGTCTGAGATGCAGGCGTGCAAAGGGAACTATGTCCATTGCCGCTACCATTAAACCGATTACCTCCATGCATTGAGCCACTGATGGGTGTGGAATGGAATGAAGGACACGGCAAGCATTTAGGAGTTTTGTTAACCTGTCCTCTGTCAGGTAAATTTTCATTTCTACCGAATCTATAAGAGTCCCTAAGAAGGGAACTCTTGTGAGTGGCAATAGAGAACTCTTTCCTTCGTTCACCTTCCACCCATGTGACCTTAGAAATGCCAGTACTAACTCTGTATGAGACTTGGCAGCTTGGAAACTTGATGCTTGTATCAGAATGTCGTCTAGATACGGAGCTACCGATATTCCTCGCGGTCTTAGTACCGCCAGAAGAGAACCCAGAACCTTTGTGAAGATTCTTGGAGCAGTAGCTAACCCGAAGGGAAGAGCTACAAACTGGTAATGCCTGTCTAGAAAGGCAAACCTTAGATACCGGTAATGATCCTTGTGAATCGGTATGTGAAGGTACGCATCCTTTAAATCCACTGTGGTCATGTACTGACCCTTTTGGATCATGGGTAAGATTGTCCGAATAGTTTCCATTTTGAACGATGGAACTCTTAGGAATTTGTTTAGGATCTTTAAGTCCAAGATTGGTCTGAAGGTTCCTTCTTTCTTGGGAACCACAAACAGATTTGAGTAAAACCCTTGTCCGTGTTCTGACCGCGGAACCGGGTGGATCACTCCCATTAGTAAAAGATCTTGTACACAGCGTAGAAACGCCTCTTTCTTTATCTGGTTTGTTGACAACCTTGAAAGATGAAATCTCCCTTTTGGAGGAGAAGCTTTGAAGTCCAGACGATATCCCTGAGATATGATCTCTAACGCCCAGGGATCCTGGACATCTCTTGCCCAAGCCTGGGCGAAGAGAGAAAGTCTGCCCCCCAATAGATCCGTTTCCGGATCGGGGGCCCTCACTTCATGCTGTCTTAGGGGCAGCAGCAGGTTTTCTGGCCTGCTTGCCCTTGTTCCAGGTCTGGTTAGGTTTCCAGCCCTGTCTGTAGCGAGCAACAGTTCCTTCCTGTTTTGGAGCGGAGGAAGTTGATGCTGCTCCTGCCTTGAAGTTGCGAAAGGCACGAAAATTAGACTGTCTAGCCCTTGGTTTGGCTCTGTCTTGAGGTAGGGCATGTCCCTTACCTCCAGTAATGTCAGAGATAATTTCTTTCAAACCGGGCCCGAATAAGGTCTGCCCCTTGAAAGGTATGTTAAGCAATTTAGATTTAGAAGTCACATCAGCTGACCAGGATTTAAGCCACAGCGCTCTGCGCGCCTGAATGGCGAATCCGGAGTTCTTAGCCGTAAGTTTAGTTAAATGTACTACGGCATCAGAAATAAATGAATTAGCTAGCTTAAGGACTCTAAGCTTGTCTGTAATCTCATCCAATGTAGCTGAGCTAATGGTCTCTTCCAGAGACTCAAAGCAGAATGCCGCCGCAGCCGTGACAGGCGCAATGCATGCAAGGGGTTGCAATATAAAACCTTGTTGAACAAACATTTTCTTAAGGTAACCCTCTAACATTTTATCCATTGGATCTGAAAAAGCGCAGCTATCCTCCACCGGGCTATTGGTACGCTTAGCTAAAGTAGAAACTGCTCCCTCCACCTTAGGGACCGTCTGCCATAAGTCCCGTGTGGTGGCGTCTATTGGAAACATTTTTCTAAATCTAGGAGGGGGTGAGAAAGGCACACCAGGTCTATCCCACTCCTTGTTAACAATTTCTGTAAGCCTTTTAGGTATAGGAAAAACGTTAGTACACGTTGGTACCGCAAAATATTTATCCAGCCTACATATTTTCTCTGGGATTGCAACCGTGTTACAATCATTCAAGGCCGCTAATACCTCCCCTAGTAACACACGGAGGTTCTCAAGCTTAAATTTAAAATTTGAAATGTCTGAATCCAGTTTATTTGGATCAGATCCGTCACCCACAGAATGAAGCTCTCCGTCTTCATGTTCTGCCAATTGTGACGCAGTATCAGACATGGCTCTAGTATTTTCAGCGCACTCTGTTCTCACTCCAGAGTGGTCGCGTTTACCCCTAAGTTCTGGCAATTTAGATAAAACTTCAGTCATAACATTAGCCATGTCTTGCAAGGTGATTTGTAATGGCCGCCCTGATGTACTTGGCGTCACAATATCACGCACCTCCTGAGCGGGAGATGCAGGTACTGACACGTGAGGAGAGTTAGTCGGCATAACTTCCCCCTCGTTGTCTGGTGAAATTTTCTTTACATGTACAGATTGGCTTTTACTTAAAGTAGCATTAATGCAATTAGTACACAAATTTCTATTGGGCTCCACATTGGCCTTTGAACATATTGCACAAAGAGATTCCTCTGTGTCAGACATGTTTAAACAAACTAGCAATTAAACCAGCAAGCTTGGAAATACTTTTCAAATAAATTTACAAGCAATATAAAAAAACGTTACTGTGCCTTTAAGAAGCACACAAAAAAAAAAAAAAACTGTCACAGTTGAAATAACATGAACCGGATTAGTTATAGAAACCAAATTTTCACATTAAATTTATTAATTTAGCAAAGGATTGCACCCACTAGCAAATGGATGATTAACCCCTTAATACCAAAAAAACGGATAACAATAAAATATATACGTTTTTATCACAGTCAAAGCACAGTCTCACAGGTCTGCTGTGAGTGATTACCTCCCTCAAAACTAGTTTTGGAGACACCTGAGCTCTGTAGAGACGTCCTGGATCATTTTTTACTGCGCAGTAAAAGCGCCAAAATAGGCCCCTCCCACTCATACTACAACAGTGGGGAAGCTCAGTAAACTGATTTTATTCAAAACAAACGACAGCCATGTGGAAAATAATGCCCAAATAAATTTTCACCAAGTACCTCAGAGAAAAAACGATTAACATGCCAGTAAACGTTTTAAATATAAATATATGAGATGTTAATAAAAAGCCTGTTGCTAGTCGCTTTCACTGCAGAGAGGCTATAAGTTATATATATATACAGTATTTTCTTAGTGAAGTGCCATTCCCCAGAAATACTTCAGTGCAAGCATACACACATAGCCTGATACCAGTTACTACTACTGCATTTAAGGCTGTACTTACATTACACCGGTATTAACAGTATTTTCTCAGTCAATTCCATTCCTTAGAAAATAATATACTGCAACATACCTCCTTGCAGTTGAAGCCTGCCCGCTGTCCCCTGTTCTGAAGTTACCTCGCTCCTCAGAATGGCCGAGAACAGCAAATGGATCTTAGTTATGTCCGCTAAGATCATACACAACTCAGGTAGATTCTTCTTCTAATGCTGCCTGAGAAAAAACAACACACTCCGGTGCTGTTTAAAATAACAAACTTTTGATTGAAGAAATAAAAACTAATTTTAATAACCACAGTCCTCTCACACATCCTATCTATTAGTTAGGTGCAAGAGAATGACTGGGTATGACGTAGAGGGGAGGAGCTATATGGCAGCTCTGCTTGGGTGATCCTCTTGCACTTCCTGTTGGGGAGGAGTTAATATCCCATAAGTAATGGATGACCCGTGGACTGACTACACTTAACAGGAGAAATCAAAGATTCTAAATACTCGCCGAACACTTCAGTCCATTCCTCGGCCATCAGTGGCTCAGTGTATGGAGGTCATTGGATTAATGGTAGCGGCGATGGACATCATTGCGTTTGCTCGCTTTCATCTCAGACCACTGCAGCTGTGCATGCTCGGACAGTGGAATGGGGACTATGCAAATTTATCTCCTCAGATTAATCTGGATCAAGAGACCAGAGACTCTTTTTTGGTGGTTGTCGCTGGATCATCTGTCCCAGGGGACTTGTTTCCGCAGACCCTCGTAGGTGATAGTGTCAACGGATGCCAGCCTACTGGGCTGGGGTGCAGTCTGGAATTCCCTGAAGGCTCAGGGTGTTTGGACTCAGGTGGAGTCTCTACTTCCAATCAATATTCTGGAACTGAGAGCAATATTCAATGCGCTTCAGGCGTGGCCTCAGTTGGCTTCGGCCAAATTCATCAGATTCCATTCGGACAATATCACGACTGTGGTATATATCAATCATCAGGGGGGAACAAGGAGTTCCTTAGCGATGATAGAAGTATCAAAGATAATCCGATGGGCGGAGGCCCACTCTTGCTATCTATCAGTGATCTACATCCCAGGAGTAGAGAACTGGGAAGCGGATTTTCTAAGTCGTCAGACTTTTCATCCGGGGGAGTGGGAACTCCACACGGAGGTGTTTGCCTCATTGATTCGCCAATGGGGCAGACTGGAATTAGACCTGATGGCATCTTGTCAGAATGCCAAGCTTCCACTTTACGGATCCAGGTCGAGGGAGCCTGTTGCTTTATTGTATCCCACAAGTAAGGATGAAATCCGTGGACTCGTCGTATCTTGTAGAAGAAAAGGAAATTCATGCTTACCTGATAAATTGATTTCTTCTACAATACGACGAGTCCACGGCCCTCCCTGTCATTTTAAGACAGATTATATTTTATTTTTACAACTTCAGTCACCTCTGCACCTTTTAGCTTTTCCTTTCTCTTCCTAAACCTTCAGTCGAATGACTGGGGGTGGAGGGAAGGGAGGAGCTATATATACAGCTCTGCTGTGGTGCTCTTTGCCATTTCCTGTTAGCAAGAGGATAATATCCCACAAGTAAGGATGAAATCCGTGGACTTGTCGTATTGTAGAAGAAATCAATTTATCCGGTAAGCATAAATTTCCTTTTTTAAAGATTTTTTTCAATGGTATTGTCCATAATGCCAAAGTTTACCATCACTTTGGAGTGGAGAAAAACTGCTGTTACAAATGTTGGGGACTTGTAAGCTGCTCCTGACAATAGTGTGCCCCCTTATCTTTATTTCAACCTTCAATGCCTCTAAATAATTACCTGTCTTATCATTAAAGGGACACTGAACCCAATTTTTTTCTTTTGTGATCCAAATAGAGCATGCAATTTTAAGCAACTTTGTAATTTACTCCTATTATGAAATTGTCTTCGTTCTCTTGTTATCTTTATTTGAAAAAGAAGGCATCTAAGCTTTTTTTGGGGGGTTCAGAACTCTGGACAGCACTTTTTTTTTATTGGTGGATGAATGTATCCACCAATAAGCAAGGACAACCCAAGTTGTTCACCAAAATTGGGCCGGCATCTAAACTTACATTTTTGCTTTTCAAATTAAGATACCAAGAGAAGAAAATGTGATAATAGGAGTAAATTAGAAAGTTGCTTAAAATGCTGAATCACGAAAGAAAAAATTTGGGTTCAGTGTCCCTTTAATATCTTCACTTAAGGGAAACCCACATGATTCAGATAGAACTTGTGATTTTCAATTGATTAAATGTGTTTTATTCCTTTTGTATCCTTTGTTGAAAATGATACCTAGGTAGGCTCAGGAGCTGCTGATTGTTGGCTGCACATATATACATCATGTTATTATCTCACTCAATGTGTTAACTAGCTCCCTGTAATGCATTGCTGCTTCTTCAATAAAGGATACCAAGAAAATGAAGCAAATTGCAAGAGGTAAAAAGGAAAGTTGTATGCTATGCATGAGTCATGAGGGAAAAAATAGTTTCATGTCCCTTTAATGTAAGTCAGGCTTAGCATACATGCAAATTCTTCTTTCTTTTTGTTACTCCTTTTTTTTTTTTTTTTAAATATATTTATTTCATTCATTGATAAGCCAACAAAAATCCAACAGATCATCATTTGCTACGCAGAGCAAAAATACCCATATTTATAATACATATAAACATAAGAATCTTTTCTACTTTACATTTTTTTCATCTGTAATAACAAAAATATAAACATTGAGTTGGCTTATTTTTTTTATTTTTTTATAACAGCAAGGAAAGAGAGAGGGAAAAAAAAAAAGAGAGAGGGAAAAAATAGGAAAAGGGGGATATAGGGGGAAAGGGGGGCCCCCGCCTCCTATGCATATGTTTTCTTTTTGTTACTCCTATACCTCCTAAATAAATTATAACCTTCTGTGTTAACTTCCAAGACATTCCACTAGGTTTAAGTTATGCAGATAATATCACATTCCTCTGTTATATGATGTACATATTTAAAAAAAAGCTTATTTTTATTGTTTAGGAAATTTGTCTGTGTAATCTGCTTATGTACAGTAGTAGCTGAATGTTGTAAAGGTCTTATGCCAAATCCAAATCAGGACACCGGTTTCCTTTTGGAGCCAAAGCAAAATGTAGGTATGCATTAATATAAAATCGTATCAGACCTGGCTGTAGATGAATGAAGAAATCAAATTTAAAATTGTAGTTAGCAATTAAATATCTACTGTAAAATTACATTTTAGCTTTTGGTGAAAGCATTACCTTGTTCAGAAGCTTGGCAGGATTTTAAAATCTAGAATTTTGGGAATGCTTATTAACATTAATCCCTTGGGACAATCTGATGTAGATCTACGCCATGTGGTGCATAGCCCATTGTACCGCATAACATAATTTATTACCGAGTTTGGAAGAGTTTGGTGTTCTTCTCATAAATTCTCTTGGCATTCTTTTAGAACTCCTAGAATTTTACAGTTTCTTCAGGATGGTTTAGATAAGGGTTTGTCTGCAAGTTCCTTGAAAGGACAAATCTCTGCTCTTTCTGTTCTGTTCCACAGAAAAATTGCTAAACTTCCTGATATTCATTGTTTTGTTCAGGCTTTGGTTCGTATCAAGCCTGTTATTAAATCTATCTCTCCTCCTTGGAGTCTTAATTTGGTTTTGAAGGCTTTACAGGCTCCTCCGTTTAAGCCTATGCATTCTCTGGACATTAAATTACTTTCTTGGAAAGTATTGTTCCTTTTGGCCATCTCTTCTGCTAGAAGAGTTTCTGAATTATCTGCTCTTTCTTGTGAGTCTCCTTTTCTGATTTTTCATCAGGATTAGGCGGTTTTGCTGACTTATTTTAAATTTTTTCCTAAAGTTGTGAATTACAATAACATTAGTAGAGAAATTGTTGTCCCTTCCTTGTGTCCTAATCCTAAGAATTCTCTAGAGAGCTCTTTACATTCTTTGGATGTGGTAAGAGCTTTGAAATATTATGTTGAAGCTACTAAAGATTTTAGAAAGACTTCTAGTCTATTTGTTATCTTTTCTGCTTCTAGGAAAGGTCAGAAGGCTTCTGCCATTTCTTTGGCATCTTGGTTAAAGCTTTTGATTCATCATGCTTATTTGGAGTCGGGTAAATCCCCGCCTCAGAGGATTACGGCTCATTCTACTAGGTCAGTTTCTACTTCCTGGGCTTTTAAGAATGAAGCTTCTGTTGATCAGATTTGCAAAGCAGCAACTTGGTCTTCTTTGCATACTTTTACTAAATTCTACCATTTTGATGTTTTTTTCTTCTTCAGAAGCAGTTTTTGGTAGAAAAGTACTTCAGGCAGCTGTTTCAGTTTGAATCTTCTGCTTATAATTTCAGTTTTTTTCATTATAAGATTAAAACTTTTGATTTGGGTTGGGGATTAATTTTTCAGCGGAATTGGCTGTCTTTATTTTTATCCCTCACTCTCTAGTGACTCTTGCCTGGAGTTCCACATCTTGGGTATTTACTATCCCATACGTCACTAGCTCATGGACTCTTGCCAATTACATGAAAGAAAACATAATTTATGTGAGAATTTACCTGATACATTCATTTCTTTCATATTGGCAAGAGTCCATGAGACCCACCTTTTTTATGGTGGTTATGATTTTTTTGTATAAAGCACAATTATTCCAATTCCTTGTTGATGCTTTCGCACTTTTCTCTTATCACCCCACTTCTTGGCTATTCGTTAAACTGAATTATGGGTGTGGTGGGGGTGTATTTATAGGCATTTTGAGGTTTGGGAAACTTTGCCCCTCCTGGTAGGAATATATATCCCATACGTCACTAGCTCATGGACTCTTGCCAATATGAAAGAAATGAATTTATGAGGTAAATTCTTACATAAATTGTTTTTTCCCAATTCTGAAACTACTATTTGAGGAAATTGGATATTTTGTTTAAATGATTTTTTCTTTTTTTTCCTTTTTTTTTTTTTTTTTTTTTGATGTCTCAATCTGATCCTGCCTTTGACGTTGCTGTAGAAACCATGTGTAGCCCAATTATATGGCATCTGTCATAAGCTTTTGCATGCTGTTTCTATTAGTACTAATACATTGTCTGTTGTTCCTTCAACATCTAAAAGTACCTTATATTCCTGCAGATGTAAAGAATTATATTGCTGCAGCTATAGATAAGGCTATAAATTAAGAGAGAAGCGCTCAACCTGGGAACGAGCAATAGCATAATAGCTTGTTCTATGGCTAGTTACCACCCAACAGAGAAGAACTTTCCTGAAGCATATCAGTCTGATCCTGACTTAACAGTACAGTCCAGCCCCAAAATACCAGGCAATCCCTCTCTGAACGAGAGAAACAGCAAAACCCCAGACATACATTTCGGCCTAGTGTGGGCCTCGTCAGTGAGGTGCAGCCATATCCCTTTAGGCACACTAAGCAACGGTTCCACGTCTGGATTCCCGCATCACACTTAGGGAGACTTCCCTAAGTGTCATAATTTGCATAAATAAAAAGAGAGAAGCGTTCAACCTGGAAACGAACAATAGAATAATAGCTTGTTCCATGGCTAGTTACAACCCAAGAAGCAGCCTCTCTTTGCTCAACATGTGCCTTTCACAGAGAAGAACGTTCCTGAAGCATATCAGTCTGATCCTGACTTAACAGTACAGTCCAGCCCCAAAATACCAGACAATCCCTCCCTGCGGGAATTCTGATGTGGACCCGTTGCTCAATGTGCCTAGAGGGGGGATATGGCTGAACCTCACTGACGAGGCCCACAATAGGCTGAAACATACGTCTTTGGTTTTGCTGTTTCTCTCGTTCAGAGAGGGATTGCCTGGTATTTCGGGCTGGACTCTACTGTGAAGTAAGTATCAGACTGATATGCATCAGGAAAGTTCTTCTCTATGAAAGACACATGTTGAGCAAAAAGAGGCTGCTTCTTGGGTGGTAACTAGCCATAGAACAAGCTATTATGCTATATGCGCTTCTCTCTTTTTATTTATAGATAAGGCTATATCTGCTATTCCGCCTTCAAATAAACGTAAAAGGTCTTTTAAAACTTCTCATAATTCTGATGAAATTTGTATTGACCGACAGCATACTGAAATATCCTATGCTGATTAGGATTCTTCTGGTTCAGAAGATCCTGATTCAGATTCTGAAATTGACAAATCTTCCTATCTGTTTAAGATCGATTATATTAGTTCTTTATTGAAGGAAGTTCTGGTTACTTTGGGTATTGAAGAGTCTAGTCCTCTTAATAATAAAGCCAGTAAACGTTTGAATACTGTTTTTAAACCTCCTAAGTTTGCACCTGAGGTTTTTCCTGTTCCAGATGCTGTTTCTGATATGGTTTCTAAACAATGGTCTAAGCCTGGTTCTTCTCTCATTCCTTCTTCTAGGTTTAAGAAGTCGTATCCTTCACCTGTGGTTAATTTAGAGTTGTGGGAAAAAGTTCCTAAGGTTTATGGAGTTATTTCCACTCTTGCCAAACGTGCTACTATTCCTATGGAAGATAGTACTTCCTTTAAGGATCCTTTAAATAGTTAGATTGGATCTTATCTTAGAAGAGCATATTTATATTCTGGCTATATTCTTAGACCTGCTATTTCTATGGCTGATGTGGCTGCTGCATCAACTTTTTGGTTGGATAGTTTAGCCTGGCAGGTAGGTCATGATTTATCCAGCATTATTCAACTGCTTCAACATGCTAATCATTTCATTTTTGTTTTTATATTTGAGATTATTAAAATCAATGTTAAATCTATGTCTTTAGCTATTTTAGCAAGAAGAGCTGTATGTCTTAAATCTTGGAATGCTGACGTGGTGTCTAAATCTAGATTACTATCTCTATCTTTTCAGGGTAAGAATTTATTTGGTTCTGAATTGGATTCTATTATTTCCATTATTACTGGAGGGAAGGGAGTTTTTTTTCACCTCAAGATAAAAAAATCTAAGGGTAAATTTAAGGCTCCTAATAGTTTTCGTTCCTTTCATCAGAATAAGTAACAAAAGCCTACTCCTTCCCCTAAGGCCTCTGAAGATGGTTTCCAATTGGAACCAATTGGAATAAAACCAAGCCTTATAAAATACCAAATCCAGCCTCCAAGACTGCATGAAGGTGCGGCCCTCAATCCAGTTCAGCTGTTGGGGGGCAGATTAAAATTGTTTCAGGAAATTTGGTCAGGTTCTGTTCAGAATCAGTGGATTCAGAATATTGTGTCTCAAGGGTATCAAATAGGTTTCAAAATAAGGCCTCCCGTGGGAAGATTCTTTCTTTCTCCTGTTCCAACAAATCCTGTGAAAGCTCAGGCTTTTCTGAAATGTGTTTCAGATCTAGAGCTTTCAGGGGTAATTATTCCAGTTCCTTTACAGGAACAGGGTTTGGGGTTTTATTCAAATCTATTCATTGTCCCAAAGAGAGAATTCTTTCAGATCAGTTCTGGATCTGAAACTTTTAAATCGTTTTGTAAGAGTCCCAACTTTCAAGATGGTGACTATAAGGACTACTCTGTCTTTTGTTCAGCAAGGGCATTAGGTTTCAAAATAAGGCCTCCCGTGGGAAGATTCTTTCTTTCTCATGTTCCAACAAATCCTGTGAAAGCTCAGGCTTTTCTGAAATGTGTTTCAGATCTAGAGCTTTCAGGGGTAATTATTCCAGTTCCTTTACAGGAACAGGGTTTGGGGTTTTATTCAAATCTATTCATTGTCCCAAAGAGAGAATTCTTTCAGATCAGTTCTGGATCTGAAACTTTTAAATCGTTTTGTAAGAGTCCCAACTTTCAAGATGGTGACTATAAGGACTACTGTCTTTTGTTCAGCAAGGGCATTAGGTTTCAAAATAAGGCCTCCCGTGGGAAGATTCTTTCTTTCTCATGTTCCAACAAATCCTGTGAAAGCTCAGGCTTTTCTGAAATGTGTTTCAGATCTAGAGCTTTCAGGGGTAATTATTCCAGTTCCTTTACAGGAACAGGGTTTGGGGTTTTATTCAAATCTATTCATTGTCCCAAAGAGAATTCTTTCAGATCAGTTCTGGATCTGAAACTTTTAAATCGTTTTGTAAGAGTCCCAATTTTCAAGATGGTGACTATAAGGACTACTCTGTCTTTTTTTCAGCAAGGGCATTTTATGTCCACAATAGACTTACAGGATTCTTATTTTCATATTCCAAGTCATCCAGACCACTATCGGTTTCTGAGATTCTCTTTCTTTCATGTAATTAGCAAGAGTCCATGAGCTAGTGACGTATGGGATATACATTCCTACCAGGAGGGGCAAAGTTTCCCAAACCTTAAAATGCCTATAAATACACCCCTCACCACACCCACAATTCAGTTTTACAAACTTTGCCTCCTATGGAGGTGGTGAAGTAAGTTTGTGCTAGATTCTACGTTGATATGCGCTCCGCAGCAGGTTGGAGCCCGGTTTTCCTCTCAGCGTGCAGTGAATGTCAGAGGGATGTGAGGAGAGTATTGCCTATTTGAATGCAATGATCTCCATCTACGGGGTCTATTTCATAGGTTCTCTGTTATCGGTCGTAGAGATTCATCTCTTACCTCCCTTTTCAGATCGACGATATACTCTTATATATATATATACCATTATCTCTGCTGATTTTCGTTTCAGTACTGGTTTGGCTTTCTACAACATGTAGATGAGTGTCCTGGGGTAAGTAAGTAAGCTTATTTTCTGTGACACTCTAAGCTATGGTTAGGCACTTTTTTTTATAAAGTTCTAAATATATGTATTCAAACATTTATTTGCCTTGACTCAGGATGTTCAACATTCCTTATTTTCAGACAGTCAGTTTCATACTTGGGATAATGCATTTGAATCAATCATTTTTTCTTACCTTAAAAAATTTGACTTTTTCCCTGTGGGCTGTTAGGCTCGCGGGGGCTGAAAATGCTTCATTTTATTGCGTCATTCTTGGCGCAGACTTTTTTGGCGCGAATTTTTTTTTTTCTGTTTCCGGCGTCATATGTGTCGCCGGAAGTTGCATCATTTTTTGACGTTTTTTTGCGTCAAAAGTGTCGGCGTTCCGGATGTGGCGTCAGTTTTGGCGCCAAAAGCATTTAGGCGCCAAATAACGTGGGCGTCTTTTTTGGCGCTAAAAAATATGGGCGTCATTTTTGTCTCCACATTATTTAAGTCTCATTATTTATTGCTTCTGGTTGCTAGAAGCTTGTTCACTGGCATATTTTCCCATTCCTGAAACTGTCATTTAAGGAATTTGATCAATTTTGCTTTATATGTTGTTTTTTCTATTACATATTGCAAGATGTTCCACGTTGCAACTGAGTCAGAAGATACTTCAGGAAAATCGCTGCCCGGTGCTGGAGCTACCAAGCTAAGTGTATCTGCTATAAACTTTTGGTATCTGTTTCTCCAGCTGTTGTTTGTATTGCATGTCATGACAAACTTATTAATGCAGATAAAATTTCCTTTAGTACTGTTACATTACCTGTTGCTGTTCCGTCAACATCTAATTTTCAGAGTGTTCCTGATAACATAAGAGATTTTATTTTTTAAATCCATTAAGAAGGCTATGTCTGTTATTTCTCCTTCTAGTATACATAAAAGTCTTTTAAAACTTCTCTTTTTTCAGATGAATTTTTAAATGAACATCATCATTCTGATACTGATAATGGTTCTTCTGGTTCAGAGGTTTCTGTCTCAGAGGTTGATGCTGATAAATCTTTGTATTTGTTCAAGATGGAATTTATTCGTTCTTTACTTAAAGAAGTATTAATTGCATTAGAAATAGAGGATTCTGGTCCTCTTGATACTAAATCTAAACGTTTAAATAAGGTTTTTAAATCTCCTGTAGTTATTCCAGAAGTGTTTTTTCTCCCTGATGCTATTTCTGAAGTAATTTCCAGGGAATGGAATAATTTGGGTAATTCATTTACTCCTTCTAAAACGTTTAAGCAATTATATCCTGTGCCATCTGACAGATTAGAGTTTTTTGGGACAAAATCCCTAAGGTTAATGGGGCTGTCTCTACTCCTGCTAAACGTACTACTATTCCTACGGCAGATAGTACTTCATTTAAGGATCCTTTAGATAGGAAAATTGAATCCTTTCTAAGAAAAGCTTACTTATGTTCAGGTAATCTTCTTAGACCTGCTATATTTTTAGCGGATGTTGCTGCAGCTTCAACTTTTTGGTTAGAAGCTTTAGCGCAACAAGTAACAGATCATAATTTTATAGCATTATTATTATTCTATAACATGCTAATAATTTTATTTGTGATACCATCTTTTGATATCATTAGAGTTGATGTCAGGTATATGTCTCTAGCTATTTTAGCTAGAAAAGCTTTATGGCTTAAAACTTGGAATGCTGATATGTCTTCTAAGTCAACTTTGCTTTCCCTTTCTTTCCAGGGTAATAAATTATTCGGTTCTCAGTTGGATTCTATTATCTCAACTGTTACTGGAGGGAAGGGAATTTTTTTACCAAAGGATAAAAAATCTAAGGTAAATGTAGGTCTAATAATCGTTTTCGTTCCTTTCCTCACAACAAGGAACAAAAGCCTGATCCTTCATCCTCAGGAGCGGTATCAGTTTGGAAACCATTTCCAGTTTGGAATATATCCAAGCCTTATAGAAACCTAAAGCCAGCTCCTAAGTACCCATGAAGGTGCAGCCCTCATTCCAGCTCAGCTGGTATGGGGCAGATTACGTTTTCTTCAAAGAAATTTGGATCAATTCCGTTCACAATCTCTGGTTTCAGAACATTGTTTCAGAAAGTTACAGAATTGGCTTCAAGTTAAGGCCTCCTGCAAAGAGATTTTTTTCTTTCCCGTGTCCCAGTAAACACAGCAAAGGCTCAGCATTTCAGAAATGTTTTTCAGATCTAGAGTTGGCTGGAGTAATTATGCCAGTTCCAGTTCTGGAACAGGGGCTGGGGTTTTATTCTATCTCTTCATTGTACCAAAGAAGGTCAATTCCTTCAGACCAGTTCTGGATCTATCAATATTGAATAGTTATGTAAGGATACCAACATTCAAGATGGTAACTGTAGGACTATCCTGCCTTTTGTTTAGCAAGGGCATTATATGTCTACAATAGATTTACAGGATGCATATCTGCATATTCCGATTCATCCAGATCACTTTTAGTTTCTGAGATTCTCTTTTTAGACAAGCATTACCAGTTTTGTGGCTCTACCGTTTGGCCTAGCATCAGCTCCAAGAATTTTTTCAAAGGTTCTCAGTGCCCTTCTGTCTGTAATCAGAAAACAGGGTTTTGGTATTTCCTTATTTGGACGATATCTTGGTACTTGCTCAGTCTTCACATTTTCGCAGAATCTCATACGAATCGACTTGTGTTCTTTCATCAAGATCATGGTTGGAGGATCAATTTACCAAAAAGTTCATTGATTCCTCAGACAAGGGTAACCTTTTTAGGTTTCCAGATAGATTCAGTGTCTATGACTCTGTCCTTGTCAGACAAGAGAAGTTTAGCATTGATATCAGCTTGTCAAAACCTTCAGTCACAATCATTCCCTTTGGTAGCCTTATGCATGGAAATTTTAGGTCTTAGGACTGCTGCATCGGATGCGATCTCCTTTGCTCGTTTTCACATGCGACCTCTTCAGCTCTGTATGCTGAACCAATGGTGCAGGGATTACACAAAGATATCTCAATTAATATCTTTAAAACCGATTGTACGACACACTCTTACGTGGTGGACAGATCACCATCGTTTAGTTCAGGGGGCTTCTTTGTTCTTCCGACCTGGACTATAATCTCAACAGATGCAAGTCTTACAGGTTGGGGAGCTGTGTTGGGGGTCTCTGACGGCACAAGGGGTTTGGGAATCTCAGGAGGTGAGATTACCGATCAATATTTGGAACTCCGTGCAATTTTCAGTCTTGGCCTCTTCTGAAGAGAGAGTTGTTCATTTGTTTTCAGATAGACAATGTCACAACTGTGGCATACATCAATCATCAAGGAGGGACTCACAGTCCTCTGGCTATGAAAGAAGTATCTCGAATTTTGGTTTGGGCGGAATCCAGCTCCTGTCTAATCTCTGCGGTTCATATCCCAGGTATAGACAATTGGGAAGCGGATTATCTCAGTCGCCAAACGTTGCATCCGGGCGAATGGTCTCTTCACCCAGAGGTATTTCTTCAGATTGTTCAAATGTGGGAACTCCCAGAAATAGATCTGATGGCTTCTCATCTAAACAAGAAACTTCCCTGGTATCTGTCCAGATCCCGGGATCCTCGGGCGGAGGCAGTGGATGCATTATCACTTCCTTGGAAGTATCATCCTGCCTATATCTTTCCGCCTCTAGTTCTTCTTCCAAAAGTATTCTCCAAGATTCTACAGGAATGCTCGTTTGTCCTGCTGGTAGCTCCAGCATGGCCTCACAGGTTTTGGTATGCGGATCTTGTCCGGATGGCCTCTTGCCAGCTGTGGACTCTTCTGTTAAGACCAGACTTTCTGTCGCAAGGTCCTTTCTTCCATCAGGATCTCAAATCCTTAAATTTTAAGGTAAGGAGTTTGAACGCTTGATTCTTGGTCAAAGAGGTTTCTCTGACTCTGTGATTAATACTATGTGACAGGCTCGTAAATCTGTATCTAGAGAGATATATTATAGAGTCTGGAAGACTTATATTTCTTAGTGTCTTTCTCATCATTTTTCTTGGCATTCTTTTTGAATACCGAGAATTTCTCTTGTTATGTGTATCCAGTCCACGGATCATCCATTACTTATGGGATATTAACTCCTCCCCAACAGGAAGTGCAAGAGGATTCACCCAGCAGAGCTGCTATATAGCTCCTCCCCTAACTGCCATTACCAGTCATTCTCTTGCACCCAACGAATAGATAGGATGTGTGAGAGGACTGTGGTGATTATACTTAGTTTCATACCTTCAATCAAAAGTTTGTTATTTTATAATAGCACCGGAGTGTGTTATTCCTTCTCTGGTAGAATTTGAAGAAGAATCTACCTGAGTTTTTCTATGATTTTAGCCGGAGTAGTTAAGATCATATTGCTGTTTCTCGGCCATCTGAGGAGAGGTAAACTTCAGATCAGGGGACAGCGGGCAGATTAATCTGCAAAGAGGTATGTAGCAGCTTATTATTTTCTGACAATGGAATTGATGAGAAAATTCTGCCATACCGATATAATGTAAACTCAGCCTTAAATGCAGTAGCAGCAACTGGTATCAGGCTGTCATGTATGTATATTTTACACTTCAGTATTCTGGGGAATGGCACTTCACTGGAATTATACTGTATGCATAAGACTTTAGCCTAATTTGCAGGGACTAGCAACAGGCTTTTTAATAACACTCAATTTCTTTCATGTAATTAGCAAGAGTCCATGAGCTAGTGACGTATGGGATATACATTCCCACCAGGAGGGGCAAAGTTTCCCAAACCTCAAAATGCCTATAAATACACCCCTCACCACACCCACAATTCAGTTTTACAAACTTTGCCTCCGATGGAGGTGGTGAAGTAAGTTTGTGCTAGATTCTACGTTGATATGCGCTCCGCAGCAAGTTGGAGCCCGGTTTTCCTCTCAGCGTGCAGTGAATGTCAGAGGGATGTGAGGAGAGTATTGCCTATTTGAATGCAGTGATCTCCTTCTACGGGGTCTATTTCATAGGTTCTCTGTTATCGGTCGTAGAGATTCATCTCTTACCTCCCTTTTCAGATCGACGATATACTCTTATATATACCATTACCTCTGCTGATTCTCGTTTCAGTACTGGTTTGGCTATCTGCTATATGTAGATGAGTGTCCTGGGGTAAGTAAGTCTTATTTTCTGTGACACTCCAAGCTATGGTTGGGCACTTTGTTTATAAAGTTCTAAATATATGTATTCAAACATTTATTTGCCTTGACTCAGAATGTTCAACTTTCCTTATTTTCAGACAGTCAGTTTCATATTTGGGATAATGCATTTTAATTTAACATTTTATCTTACCTTAAATTTGACTTTCTTTCATGTAATTAACAAGAGTCCATGAGCTAGTGACGTATGGGATATACATTCCTACCAGGAGGGGCAAAGTTTCCCAAACCTTAAAATGCCTATAAATACACCCCTCACCACACCCACAAATCAGTTTTACAAACTTTGCCTCCAAGGGAGGTGGTGAAGTAAGTTTGTGCTAGATTCTACGTTGATATGCGCTCCGCAGCAAGTTGGAGCCCGGTTTTCCTCTCAGCGTGCAGTGAATGTCAGAGGGATGTGAGGAGAGTATTGCCTATTGAATGCAGTGATCTCCTTCTACGGGGTCTATTTCATAAGGTTCTCTGTTATCGGTCGTAGAGATTCATCTCTTACCTCCGC
>NC_069504.1:502388218-502433218 GCF_027579735.1 Bombina bombina
GAACTTCATCCGGAGGTCTTTGCCCAAATACTTCGACGTTGGGGCAAACCAGAGATAGATCTCATGGCGTCTCGACAGAATGCCAAGCTTCCTCGTTACGGGTCCAGATCCAGGGATCCGGGAGCGGTTCTGATAGATGCTTTGACAGCACCTTGGACCTTCGGGATGGCTTATGTGTTTCCACCCTT
Source organism: Bombina bombina (assembly GCF_027579735.1). Lineage (NCBI taxonomy): Eukaryota > Metazoa > Chordata > Amphibia > Anura > Bombinatoridae > Bombina > Bombina bombina. The sequence continues at coordinate 502,388,407 of NC_069504.1, forward strand.
CCCGATGCTTCCTCGATTGATTGCCAGAATCAAACAGGAGAGAGCATCAGTGATTCTAATAGCGCCTGCATGGCCACGCAGGACTTGGTATGCAGATCTAGTGGACATGTCATCCTGTCCACCTTGGTCTCTACCTCTGAAACAGGACCTTCTGATCCAGGGTCCCTTCAAACATCAAAATCTAATTTCTCTGAAGCTGACTGCTTGGAAATTGAACGCTTGATTTGATCAAAACGTGGTTTTTCTGAGTCAGTTATTGATACCTTAATACAGGCTAGGAAGCCTGTTACCAGAAAGATTTATCATAAGATATGGCGCAAATACTTATATTGGTGCGAATCCAAGAGTTACTCATGGAGTAAGGTTAGGATTCCGAGGATATTGTCTTTTCTACAAGAAGGTTTAGAAAAGGGTTTATCCGCTAGTTCCTTAAAGGGACAGATTTCAGCTCTGTCCATTCTTTTACACAAACGTCTGTCAGAAGTTCCGGACGTTCAAGCTTTTTGTAAGGCTTTAGCTAGGATCAAGCCTGTGTTTAAAACTGTTGCTCCACCATGGAGTTTGAACTTAGTTCTTAATGTTTTACAGGGTGTTCCGTTTGAACCCCTTCATTCCATTGATATCAAGCTGTTATCTTGGAAAGTTCTATTTTTTAATGGCGATTTCCTCGGCTCGAAGAGTCTCTGAGTTATCCGCCTTACATTGTGTTTCTCCTTATCTGATTTTTCATTTAGACAAGGTAGTTCTGCGTACTAAACCTGGGTTCCTACCTAAGGTGGTCACTAACAGGAATATCAATCAAGAGATTGTGGTTCCATCTTTGTGTCCTAATCCTTCTTCGAAGAAGGAACGTCTGCTGCACAATCTAGATGTAGTCCGTGCCCTGAAATTTTATCTACAGGCAACTAAGGATTTTCGACAAACGTCTTCCCTGTTTGTCGTTTATTCTGGTCAGAGGAGAGGTCAAAAAGCTTCGGCTACCTCTCTCTCTTTTTGGCTTCGTAGCATAATTCGGTTAGCCTATGAGACTGCTGGACAGCAGCCTCCTGAAAGAATTACAGCACATTCTACTAGAGCTGTGGCTTCCACTTGGGCCTTTAAGAATGAGGCTTCTATTGAACAGATTTGCAAGGCTGCAACTTGGTCTTCTCTTCATACTTTTTCCAAATTTTACAAATTTGACACTTTTGCTTCTTCGGAGGCTGTTTTTGGGAGAAAGGTTCTTCAGGCAGTGGTTCCTTCCGTATAAAGAGCCTGCCTGTCCCTCCCGTCATCTGTGTACTTTAGCTTTGGTATTGGTATCCCAGAAGTAATGATGACCCGTGGACTGACCACACTTAACAGGAGAAAACAAAATTTATGCTTACCTGATAAATTCCTTTCTCCTGTAGTGTGGTCAGTCCACGGCCCGCCCTGTTTTTTATGGCAGGTAAAAAATTTTTGAATTATACTCCAGTCACCACTACACCCTTTGGCTTCTCCTTTCTCGTTGGTCCTTGGTCGAATGACTGGAGGTGACGTAGAGGGGAGGAGCTATATAGCAGCTCTGCTGGGTGAATCCTCTTGCACTTCCTGTTGGGGAGGAGTTAATATCCCAGAAGTAATGATGACCCGTGGACTGACCACACTACAGGAGAAAGGAATTTATCAGGTAAGCATAAATTTTGTTTTTACCTCAAAAGTTCCTCAGTAGCCACATCCCATTGTAAAGGACTTCTAAGCAGCAAATCAGTATGTCTGTCCCAGGACAGCTAAGGGAGTGATCTTACATGCACACTCATCTTATTTCCCTATTCAGTGTAAGGAAGTTTACAATGAAATCTCATGAGATCACAGTAAGAGTTCATGACCTCAGCACTGTTAATGGTGATTGGCTGCTGTTCATTTCTTCATTTTTTTTTTACCTGCAGTTTGGAGCAGCCGAGTATAATTTTTTTCACAGAACTTACTCTGCTGAGCTGAGGAAATTGTGAGGTAAAATATTTTCCTTTTTTACATAGAGATGCTCAGGTGATATTTTCCTGTCAGCTTTTTACAGTTATACTGCATCATTTTTAAGTGATTTAGCATATGAGTATTATGTCCCTTTAAGCTTATGTCACTATCGGTTTAATTTTCATAAAAATGAAGCCAGTCGGGTTGTGTGTATTGTTAACGTCGGCAATTGGCGGGGCTATTATTTCTCCAACATAGGTGTGTCCGGTCCACGGCGTCATCCTTACTTGTGGGATATTCTCTTCCCCAACAGGAAATGGCAAAGAGCCCAGCAAAGCTGGTCACATCATCCCTCCTAGGCTCCGCCTACCCCAGTCATTCTCTTTGCCGTTGTACAGGCAACATCTCCACGGAGATGGCTTAGAGTTTTTTAGTGTTTAACAGTGGATTTAAAGGATGCGTATCTACATATTCCTATCCACAAGGAACATCATCGGTTCCTAAGGTTCGCATTCCTGGACGAGCATTACCAGTTCGTGGCGCTTCCTTTCGGATTAGCCACTGCTCCAAGGATTTTCACAAAGGTACTAGGGTCCCTTCTAGCGGTGCTAAGACCAAGGGGCATTGCAGTAGTACCTTACTTGGACGACATTCTGATTCAAGCGTCGTCCCTTCCTCAAGCAAAGGCTCACACGGACATAGTCCTGGCCTTTCTCAGATCTCACGGATGGAAAGTGAACGTGGAAAAGAGTTCTCTATCTCCGTCGACAAGGGTTCCCTTCTTGGGAACCATAATAGACTCCTTAGAAATGAGGATTTTTCTGACAGAGGCCAGAAAAACAAAACTTCTAAACTCTTGTCAAACACTTCATTCCGTTCCTCTTCCTTCCATAGCGCAGTGCATGGAAGTAATAGGTTTGATGGTAGCGGCAATGGACATAGTTCCTTTTGCGCGCATTCATCTAAGACCATTACAACTGTGCATGCTCAGTCAGTGGAATGGGGACTATACAGACTTGTCTCCGAAGATACAAGTAAATCAGAGGACCAGAGACTCACTCTGTTGGTGGCTGTCCCTGGACAACCTGTCACAAGGGATGACCTTCCGCAGACCAGAGTGGGTCATTGTCACGACCGACGCCAGTCTGATGGGCTGGGGCGCGGTCTGGGGATCCCTGAAAGCTCAGGGTCTTTGGTCTCGGGAAGAATCTCTTCTACCGATAAATATTCCGGAACTGAGAGCGATATTCAATGCTCTCAAGGCTTGGCCTCAGCTAGCAAAGGCCAAGTTCATACGGTTTCAATCAGACAACATGACTGTTGCGTACATCAACCATCAGGGGGGAACAAGGAGTTCCCTGGCGATGGAAGAAGTGACCAAAATCATTCAATGGGCGGAGACTCACTCCTGCCACCTGTCTGCAATCCACATCCCAGGAGTGGAAAATTGGGAAGCGGATTTTCTGAGTCGTCAGACATTACATCCGGGGGAGTGGGAACTCCATCCGGAAATCTTTGCCCAAATTACTCATCTGTGGGGCATTCCAGACATGGATCTGATGGCCTCTCGTCAGAACTTCAAGGTTCCTTGCTACGGGTCCAGATCCAGGGATCCCAAGGCGACTCTAGTAGATGCACTAGTAGCACCTTGGACCTTCAAACTAGCTTATGTATTCCCGCCGTTTCCTCTCATCCCCAGGCTGGTAGCCAGGATCAATCAGGAGAGGGCGTCGGTGATCTTGATAGCTCCTGCGTGGCCACGCAGGACTTGGTATGCAGATCTGGTGAATATGTCATCGGCTCCACCATGGAAGCTACCTTTGAGACGAGACCTTCTTGTTCAAGGTCCGTTCGAACATCCGAATCTGGTCTCACTCCAGCTGACTGCTTGGAGATTGAACGCTTGATCTTATCAAAACGAGGGTTCTCAGATTCTGTTATTGATGCTCTTGTTCAGGCCAGAAAGCCTGTAACTAGAAAAATTTACCACAAAATATGGAAAAAATATATCTGTTGGTGTGAATCTAAAGGATTCCCTTGGGACAAGGTAAAGATTCCTAGGATTCTATCCTTTCTTCAAGAAGGATTGGAGAAAGGATTATCTGCAAGTTCCTTGAAGGGACAGATTTCTGCCTTGTCTGTGTTACTTCACAAAAAGCTGGCAGCTGTGCCAGATGTTCAAGCCTTTGTTCAGGCTCTGGTTAGAATCAAGCCTGTTTACAAACCTTTGACTCCTCCTTGGAGTCTCAACTTAGTTCTGTCAGTTCTTCAGGGGGTTCCGTTTGAACCCTTACATTCCGTTGATATTAAGTTATTATCTTGGAAAGTTTTGTTTTTGGTTGCAATTTCTTCTGCTAGAAGAGTTTCAGAATTATCTGCTCTGCAGTGTTCTCCTCCTTATCTGGTGTTCCATGCAGATAAGGTGGTTTTACGTACTAAACCTGGTTTTCTTCCAAAAGTTGTTTCTAACAAAAACATTAACCAGGAGATAGTCGTACCTTCTTTGTGTCCGAAACCAGTTTCGAAGAAGGAACGTTTGTTGCACAATTTGGATGTTGTTCGCGCTCTAAAATTCTATTTAGATGCTACAAAGGATTTTAGACAAACATCTTCCTTGTTTGTTGTTTATTCTGGTAAAAGGAGAGGTCAAAAAGCAACTTCTACCTCTCTCTCTTTTTGGATTAAAAGCATCATCAGATTGGCTTACGAGACTGCCGGACGGCAGCCTCCTGAAAGAATCACAGCTCATTCCACTAGGGCTGTGGCTTCCACATGGGCCTTCAAGAACGAGGCTTCTGTTGATCAGATATGTAGGGCAGCGACTTGGTCTTCACTGCACACTTTTACCAAATTTTACAAGTTTGATACTTTTGCTTCTTCTGAGGCTATTTTTGGGAGAAAGGTTTTGCAAGCCGTGGTGCCTTCCATTTAGGTGACCTGATTTGCTCCCTCCCTTCATCCGTGTCCTAAAGCTTTGGTATTGGTTCCCACAAGTAAGGATGACGCCGTGGACCGGACACACCTATGTTGGAGAAAACAGAATTTTGTTTACCTGATAAATTACTTTCTCCAACGGTGTGTCCGGTCCACGGCCCGCCTTGGTTTTTTAATCAGGTCTGATAGTTTATTTTCTTTAACTACAGTCACCACGGTATCATATGGTTTCTCCTATGCAAATATTCCTCCTTAACGTCGGTCGAATGACTGGGGTAGGCGGAGCCTAGGAGGGATCATGTGACCAGCTTTGCTGGGCTCTTTGCCATTTCCTGTTGGGGAAGAGAATATCCCACAAGTAAGGATGACGCCGTGGACCGGACACACCGTTGGAGAAAGTAATTTATCAGGTAAACATAAATTCTGTTTTTTGCGCGCTTGCTATTACGCTGCACACTTTTCCACTTGTCTGGTGTTCCAGTTTAGCTGTGGGGCGACTTTACTCTCAAACAAGCAAGGACGGTTGGAGATTAAGTATGGCACTAGAACCGCATGGTTTTTCAGCAGAACAGGCAAGCGGTTGTTAGCGCTCTAGAGACCTTATCTTCTGCACCGCTGGGACATTGCAGTGAGACCGGTCGGCAGGTAGGCGCCTCAGCAGAGCTGCTGAGGCGTAGAGGTGTCTGACTGTTGTGAGCAATAAAAATGTTTGTTTTTTTATATATATATATATATATATATATATATATATATATATATATATATATATATATATATATATATATATATATGTATATATATATATATGTATATCCATTTTTTTCTTTAAAGCAGGAAAATAGTTTCCGTTTAAAATTTAAAGGCACAGTATCTTGTTAGACATTCAAAAATTTTTGAGTTAAGGTATTCTTTTTAAATTTTCCTTTTCATTTTGCAACACATTTTTTTCCCTGCATTAAAAACTTTTAGTTTTAAATTTTAAAGGGCCAGTAACAATTTATTGTAATAACATTTTTTTTGGTTATTACATTATTTTTCTGTTCTTTAAAGGGACACTGTACCCAAAACTTTTATTTCGTGATTCAGATTGAGCATGAAATTTTAAGCAACTTTCTAATTTACTCCTATTATCAAATTTTCTTCATTCTCTTGGTATCTTTATTTGAAATGCAAGAATGTAAGTTTAGATGCCGGCCCATTTTTGATGAACAACCTGAGTTGTCCTTGCTGATTGGTGGATAAATTCATCCACCAATAAAAAAGTGCTGTCTAGAGTACTGAAACAAAAAAAAAAAGCTTAGATGCCTTCTTTTTCAAATAATGATAGCAAGAGAACGAAGAAAAATTGATAATAGGAGTAAATTAGAAAGTTGCTTAAAATTGCATGCTCTTTCTGAATTACAAAAGAAAAAATTTGGGTACAGTGTCCCTTTTAATATGGATATAGAAGCTGTGCAAAATGTTACTTGCGCAATGTGTTTGGATGCCAATGTGCAACCACCAATTCCTTTTTGTCCCTCATGTATTAAGAGGGCTTTAAGCTATAGAGAGAATTTTTCATGAACAAAATTTTTCAAAAGCGGATGCTTCTCAGGAGTCTGACGAGATTCAGAGTATGCCGCAGCTTTCTCCCCAAACGTCCCAATCTTTAACGCCCGCACAAGCAGTGCCCTGTACTTCTGCTCTAGCACCTGCTGGAGTTCCCTTAGAAGACATAGCTGCACTTATGTCTTCCACAATTTCTGATGCGTTGTCTGCTTTTCCTATGCTACAAGGCAAACATAAGAGGAAAGACAACCATGTGTTCAGTGAGGTTTCTGATGCCATGGTGGCAATCTCGGATGTACCTTCCCAGGGAACTGAGATGGAGGGTATAGAGGTTCTATCAGAAAGCGAAATTTCAGACTCGGAGTTCATTGTCTTTGACTGATTCAGAGGTTGTCTCTTTCAGGTTTAAACTAGAACACCTCCTCCTGTTACTCAGGGAGGTTTTGGTTACTTTAGACGACTGCGATTCCACAGTAGTGGTCGCTTCTGCGAAGTTGAGTAAATTGGACAGATATTTCGAAGTTCCTTCTTACTCAGATGTTTTCCCGGCGCCTAAGCGAGCTTCGGAGATTGTTTCTAAGGAATGGGAGAGACTAGGTATTCCCTTCTCTCCTTCTATTTTCAAAAAGATGTTTCCTATAGCTGACACTGTCAGGGAAGCTTGGCAAACGGTTCCTAAGGTGGAAGGGGCTATTTCCACCTTAGCCAAGCGAACTACTATTCCCATTGAGGATTGTTGTGCTTTTAAAGATCCCATGGACAAGAAGTTGGAGGGTCTACTTAAAAAGATTTATGTTCACCAAGGTCTGCTATTGCAGCCGGCTGCGTACATTGCTACTGTCACTAGTGCGGCAGCTTATTGGTTTGATGCTCTGTCTGAGTCTCTCAAGACTGAGACTTCCTTAGAGGAGATCCAAGATAGGATTAAAGCTCTGAAGTTAGCTAATGCTTTTATTACGAACGCTTCTCTGTAAATTACTAAATTGGCAGCCAAGAGTTTGGGGTTCTCCATCCTAGCCCGCAGAGCCTTATGGTTAACATCTTGGTCTGCAGACGTGTCATCTAAATCTAAGCTTCTAGCGATTCCTTACAAGGGGAAGACCTTGTTTGGACCTGGCCTGACAGAAATTATCTCTGATATCACGGGAGGTAAGGGTCATCTCCAGTGTTCCCTCTAAGGCCAGTTCTGTGTGCGGCCCAGCAGTGAAACAGTTAATTAGGTAACCACACCCTGCAATTAGCAAACACTGCACAATGCAGATGGCAAGGTATGTGTCTCTTGTTAACTGTTTCCCTGCTGGGCTGCACACAAAACTGTCCTTAGAGGGAACACTGGTCATCTCCTTCCTCAGGATAAGAGAAACAAACAGAAAGGACGACAGAGTAATTTTCGTTCCTTTCGAAATTTCAAGGTAAATTCTTTCTCTTCCTCCTCTAAATTAGAACAATCTAAGCCTACTTGGAGACCCAACCAGTCTTGGAACAAGGGTAAACATTACAAAAAGCCTGCTGTTGAATCCAAAACAGCATGAAGGGCATGCCCCTGATCCGGGACCAGATCTGATAGGGGGCAGACTTTCCTTCGTTCAGGCTTGGATTCGAGACGTTCAGAATCCCTGGGCTATAGAAATAGTGTCTCAGGGATACAAACTGGAGTTAAAAAAATTTCCTCCCCGAGGAAGATTTCTTCTTTCAAGATTATCTGCAAACCAGATAAAGAGGCTTTCTTACATTGTGTAAGAGACCTCTCCTCCCTGGGAGTAATTATTCCGGTTCCTGTACAGGAACACGGGCAGGGTTTTTATTCAAATCTGTTTGTAGTTCCCAAAAAGGAGGGAACCATCAGACCTATCTTAGACCTCAAGAGTCTAAACAAGTTTTGTCAGAGTTCCATCATTCAAGATGGAAACTATTCGTATCATTCTTCCATTGATTCAGGAGGATCAATTTATGACAGTGGATTTAAAGGATGCATATCTTCATGTTCCTATCCACAGATCATCACCGGTTCCTGAGGTTTGCCTTTTCTGGACAAACACTTTCAGTTTGTGGCTTTTCCTTTCGGTATGGCCACGGCACCCAGAATTTTCACAAAGGTTCTGGGGTCTCTGCTGGCAGTTCTAAGACCACGGGACATTGCGGTGGCACCTTATCTGCACGATATTCTAATCCAGGCGCCATCTTGTCAACAAGCAAGATCTCATACCGACGTTGTGCTATCCTTCCTGAGAACTCACGTTTGGAAGGTAAATCTGGAAAAGAGTTCCTTAGTCCTGAAGATAAGGGTGACTTTCTTGGGAACTCTAATCGATTCTATATCTGAGGATTTTTCTGACAGAGGTCAGGAAATCAAAGATTCTAGATATCTGTCGAGCCCTTCAGTCCATTCCTCGGCCGTCAGTGACTCAGTGCATGGAAGTAATCTGACTGATGGTGGCGGCAATGGACATCATCCCGTTTGCTCGGTTCCACCTCAGGCCTCTGCAGTTAAACATGCTGAGGCAGTGGAATGGAGATTATGCAGATTTGTCTCCTCGAATAACCCTGGAACAGGAGACGAAGGACTCCAATGATGGTTGTCTCTGGATCATCTATTCCAGGGAACCTGCTTTCACAGACCATCCTGGGTGATTGTGACAACGGACGCCAGCCTTCTAGGGGGGGAGCTGTCTCGGGTTCCCTAAAGGCTCAGGGAGTATGGACTCAGGCAGAGTCTGTTCTTCCTATAAACATCCTGGAACTAAGAGCGATCTTGAATGCTCTTCTGGCCTGGCCCCAGTTGGCTTTGGCCCAGTTTATCAGATTCCAGTCTGACAACATAACGTCAGTGGCTTACATCAATCATCAGGGAGGAACGAGGAGTTCCTTAGCGATGACCGAGGTAGCCAAGATAATCCAGTGGGCGGAGGCCCATTCTTGCCATCTGTAAGCGATCCATATCCCAGGGGTGGACAACTGGGAGGCGGACTTTCTGAGCAGACAGACTTTTCATCCGGGAGAGTGGGAACTCCACCCGGAAGTTTTCTCCAACCTAATTCTCAAATTGGGTCGGCCGGAGTTAGATCTCATGGCATCTCATCAGAATGCCAAGCTCCCGAGATACGGGTCGAGGTCCAGGGATCCCCAGGCGGAACTGATAGATGCTCTGGCGGTTCCTTGGTCCTTCAGCTTTGCATACCTATTTCCCCCGTTTGCGCTTCTTCCTTGGGTCAGTGCTCGAATCAAGCAGGAGAGGGCATCAGTTATCCTCATTGCACCTGCTTGGCCTTGCAGGATTTGGTATGCAGATCTGGTGGACATGTCATCCCTGCCACCTTGGAGACTTCCGTTGAGGAATGACCTTCTCATTCAAATGCCCTTCCTTCACTCAAATCTAGTTTCTCTGAAGCTGACTGCTTGGAGATTGAACGCTTAATCTTATCCACGTGGGGTTTTTCTGATTCGGTCATAGAGACCATGATTCAGGCTCGTAAGCCCGTAACTAGAAAGATTTTCCATAAGATATGGCGTAAATATCTCTCTTGGTGTGAATCCAAGTGCTACTCATGGAGTAGAGTTAGGATTCCCAGAATTTTGTCTTTTCTCCAAGAAGGTTTGGAGAAGGGTTTATCGACAAGTTCCCTAAAGGGTCAAATCTCTGCCTTATCTGTTTTGTTACACAAACGACTGGCATAGGTCCCAGATGTACAATCATTTTGTCAGGCCCTGGTTAGGATCAGGCATGTGTTCAAACCAGTTACTCCTCCATGGAGTCTGAATTTAGTTCTCAAAGTTCTTCAAGGGGCTCCGTTTGAGCCTATGCATTCCTTAGATATTAAGTTGTTATCTTGGAAAGTTTTATTTCTTGTTGCTATTTCTTCAGCTCGTAGAGTGTCTGAGCTCTCGCCGTTGCAATACACTTCGCCTTACCTTATTTTCCATTCAGATAAGGTAGTTTTACGTACTAAACTAGGTTTTCTTCCTAAGGTTGTTTCAGACAGGAACATTAATCAGGAAATTGTTGTTCTGTCCTAGTGTCCTAATCCTTCTTCTCAGAAAGATCGTCTTTTGCACAATTTGGACGTTATTCGTGCTTTAAAATTTTACTTACAAGCAACTAAGGACTTTCGTCAGTCCTCTTCTTTGTTTGTCATTTTCTCTGGAAAACGTAGAGGTCAGAAAGCTACGGCTACCTCTTTCTTTTTGGCTGAGGAGTATCATCCGTTTTGCATATGAGACTGCTGGACAGCAGCCTCCTGAGAGGGTTACGCTCATTCCACTAGGACTGTTGCTTCCTCATGGGCATTCAAAAATGAAGCTTCCGTGCAACAGATTTGCAAGACTGCAACTTGGTTCTCTCTTCACACTTTTTCGAAATTCTATAAATTTGACACTTTTGCCTCAGTTGAGGCCGCTTTTGGGAGAAAGGTTCTTCAAGCAGTGGTGCCTTCCGTTTAGGTTCCCTGTCTTGTCCCTCCCGTATCATCCTCTAGCTTGGGTATTGTATCCCATAAGTAATGAAGATGATCCGTGAACTCATTGTGTCTTTAAAAAGAAAATGTATGCTTACCTAAGTTTGTTTCTTTTTAGACATGAGTTCACGGCCCGCCATGTTCTTTTAGACAGGTTGTTAATTATTATAAACTTCAGACACCTCTGCACCTTGGCTTTTCCTTTCTCTTCCTAACTTTGGTCGAATGACTGGAGTGGGAGGGAAGGGAGGAGCTATTTAACCGCTCTGCTGTGGTGCTCTTTGCCTCCATCTGCTGACCAGGAGGTGAATATCCCATTAGTAATGAAGATGATCCGTGGACTCATCGTGTCTAAAAAAAACCCACCAAATTTATCAGGTAAGCATAAATTTTCTTTTTTGGTGGTTATTATTTTTTTATATAAAAGCACATTTTTTTTTCCAATTCCTCTTTTATGTATGCTTTTTTAATTCCTTTTTACACCTCACTACTTGGCTATACGTTAAAACTGAAGTATGTGGGTGGTGGGAGGCGTATTTATAGGCATTTTGAGGTTTAGGAAACTTTGCCCCCTCCTGGTAGGAATGTATATCCCATACGTCGCTAGCTTATGGACTCTTGCCACTATGAAAAAAATTAATTTATCAGGCAAGTTCTTACATAAATTGTTTTTCAGTTCCTTTCTGTTCTTATAATGACATAGTAAACATTGAACCTGTTTTTTTTTTGTGTTTACTTCCTCTTCCTGGGTGATTAGTTATGATGTACCATTACAGTCATAAACTTACATTCTCTAACCCTGCAGTACTGTGTGTTTAATCCCTGCAAAGTATCGTTAGACGTATATAAATTATATATTACAATAATTACTCAAAGTTTTAAAGTAGAAAAGGTGAATTTTTCCTGTTGAATTTAATTTTTAAAAGCCACCTCAAACACGCATCTATGTGCTATTAGATATGTTATTGATCTTGATAATGTAACGTTTCAAAATACCAGGGAAAATGACATATTTAAGCAAGAGAACCTGATATGCTGTTTTCTTTTCTAGGCAAGAACCTTTACACCAATGAGTATGTGGCAATTAAACTGGTGAGTATAAATGTTTCTGCTCTTTCCTGCTTGAAATCGTTACATCCTTCCTTTTTATTGGTGTTCAACATGTTTATAAAGTATGGTTTCCTGGTTCAGATGTCAGTCTGTAGAGGTCATTCTAAATCACAGAGACATGCAATCTTAAAGGGACAGGAAAGTTAAAATTAGGCAATCATGATTTAGACAGAGCTTACAATTTTAAACAACTTTCCAATTTACTTCAATTATTTCATTTGCTTCCTTCTCTTGATATCCTTTGCTCAAAGGTTTATCTAGGAAAGCTCAGGAGCAGCTAAGTGGTGGCTGCAAATATATACTGATTGTCATCGGCTCACCCATGTGTTCAGTTAGAAACCTGCTCCTTCAACAAATGATACCAAGAGAATGAAGCACATTTGATAATAGAATTTAACTGGAAAGTTTTTTAGAATTGAATGTTCTAAATAATGAAAGAAAAATTTGGGGTTTCATGTCCCTTTAAGCTTTACGCCTGCATCCAGTAATGTACACTTTTTTTTCAAACTGTTATTAAGCTTAATTCTCCCATAATTGCCTTAACCCTTTAAGCTCTTTCAAACGTGTGTACTAAATAGTTTCTTTTTGTAGTGTGCACTTATTTCATTTAACCATCAGATTCATTGCATTTTCTGTGAGATATCCATACAAATCATACTATTTCTTTTAATTATCTTTTTAAATACTTTGCAGTAGCTCATTTTTAGGAGGGGGGGGGGGTTGTAGGAATATAAATAAATAAATAAAATAATTTTGTAATTTTCTGTAACATACATGGTAAAAAGCAGAATGAGCATAGCTGAATTTTTAATATTTTTATATTTTAACATTACTTATTAGTTCACCTTCCCAAAACATTAAATTTGAATTCTATACCAAGGTTGTTCAATGCAAATTATTAATTGGAAATTATTAGAATGTATTACATTAATCACTTTGCAACATGTTGCAATTTATGCCGAAAATGAGGTTAAAAAATATTGAACAATAAAAATTGCACATTTAAAAACTTGATAACATTCTGTTTTCACAGGTAGGTAACTTAACCCATTTGACAAAATATGAATGTTTTTACCCTTGTCCAAATTCTGAATAGTTTAAAAAAACAAAACAAAAAAAACAAACAAACCGCCAAACAAAAAAACACTTGCACCAAAAATCACCCCATACCATTTCTCAAAATGTAATGTATTTTTTACACTGTCACAGTTTTTTCATTTATTTGTATACCAGCATAAACTCTTTCAAATTAGCTCTTTTTATCTAGTTCTTTAGGGATTAGAAGTAAGGACCTCATTCATGTTGCATGAACCCATAAATAAAACCAGGGCAAGGTATGTCTTTTATGACAGTCACCTACCACCTTGATGTTTATGGACATATAGGACCTTTCAAATAAGTGGTTATATTTCCCACCCCCCCCCCCCTGTGGTGGTGATCTATATGCTTATGCGCTACTGTTTCCATGGTAATTACCTGATAGCCACATTGCTGTGAGACCCTTAATTTGACTTCACTTACCTCAATTGCTTATTAAAATTGCTTAAGTGATGTTAAATGATTGCCATTTCTGTGGCAATCGGCTGCTATACAGAGAGGCAAGAGATTTCTCCTTGAAAAGAAGGTAAGCCCCTCTCTAATGCAAGGTGCATTTAATTTTTGTGTGTTGTATGCTTCTTTTTTAGGGGAGGCTACTGCTGTTACAGTAAGTTGGGTAAAAGATTGCCCTTTGTTCAGCAAGGTCACTTTATGTCCACAATATATTTACAGGATGCTTACCTTCACATCCCAATCCACCCAGATCATTATCGATTTTTGAGATTCTCTTTTCTAGAAACATTACCAATTTATCGCTCTTTCTTTTGGCCTAGCAACAGCTCCGAGAATATTCTCAAAGGTTCTCTGTGCCCTTCTATCTGTAATCAGAGAGCATGGTATTGTGGTTTTTCCTCTTTTGGATGATATCTTGGTACTAGCTCAATCTTTTCATTTAGCAGAAAATATTGTTGTTTCTTCAAAGACTTGGTTGGAGGATCAATTTACCAAAGTGTTTCTTGATTCCTCAGACAAGGGTCACCTTTTTTAGGTTTCCAGATAGATTGTGTCCATGACTATCAATCCCTATCATTCCCTTCAGTGGCCATGTGTATGGAAGTTTTAGCTCTCATGATTGCAGCATCGGACACGACCCCCTTTGCTTTTTTTCATATGAGACCTCTACAACTTTGCATGTTACACCAATGGTGCAAGGATTAGACTCGAATATCACAACTGATATTCTTAAATCCCAATGCACAACTTTCTTTCACTTGGTGGTCACCTTTATCCCCATCTAACTACCGTACTATTTCCCTACTCCCCCTCGCTTCAAAACTTCTGGAAAGTTTTGTATATACACATTTCCTCACATTAAACTCCTGCCTTGATCCATTGCAATCTGGATTTCGCCCACAACACTCCACAGAAACTGCAATCATTAAGATTGCTAATGACCTAACTACAGCAAAATCTAAAGGCCACTTTTCTTTGTTAATCCTTCTTGATCTGTCTGCAGCCTTTGACACGGTTGACCACACTCTCTTGCTCCAAACCATCCGATCTTTCTTTCGGCATCTGTGTCTCTTCTCTTACCTGTCTAACCAGACCATTAGTCTTACCTTCTCTGGCAAATCCTCTGAGCCTTTATCCCTTTCTGTTGCAGTACCACAAGGCTCTGTCTTTGGTCCCCTTCTCTTAATTTATACGCCATCCCTAGGTTCCTTAATACAGTCCCCCATGGGTTTCAATACCATTTGTATGCTGAGGATACCCAAATCTACATCTCTGCACCAGACCTATCCCCTAACTTATTTGTGTCACTTACTGTCTTTCATACTGAATGTCTTTTCACTACCTTAAGCTAAATCTCTCAAAAACTTCTTCCAACATCCCTACCCCCCAACTTTCTCTAACTGTTGATAACATCATTACCCCAACCCTACATGCCCAATGTCTTGTGGTCTTACTTGACTCTTTCACTCCCCACATCCATTCTTTGGCCAATTCGTGGGGCCTGCACCTTAAAATCATCTTCAAAATTCACCACTTCCTCACACAAGACAAAACTAAGACCTTAATCCACTCTCTAATAATTTCCAGCCTTGACTATTGCAACTCCATCTCCGGCCTCCCTAGCTGCTGTCTATCTCCCTTACAATTTGTAATAAATGCCTCAGCCAGGCTGATCTTCCTTACTCGTTGCTCCTTAACTGCTGCACCTCTCTGCCAGTCCCTTCACTGACTACCTCTAACCTTCAGTATTAAACATAAAATCCTGACTTTTAACTTTTAAAGCTCTCACTAACACTGCTCCACCCTATATCTCCGATCTTGTCTCCAGATACTCGCCCTCCCGTTCCCAGCGCTTTGCTCATGACCTCCTCTCCTCTCTCCTCCTCTCTTGTTCCCTCCTCACATTCCTGTCTACAAGACTTCTCCAGACTGGCCCCTATTTTGTGGAACTCTCTGCCTCACTCCACACAACTCTCCCCTAGTTTCCAAACTTTCAAGCGCTCCTCGAAGACTGTTTAGGGGTGCATATAATATACACTGACATTTTCCTATCTTAGTCCCTCTCCTCCTTTAGTTATGCCCTTGAACCCCCTTAGCATGTAAACCTACAAGCCTAGCTACTTTGTAGATCACTTTCATGAGAGATTATTTACAACAGTGAAACTCTTGGCATGGCCCTCTATCCCTTTGTCTCTCATAACTGTCACCTTGCATATTAGACCTATTTCTTTAGCACTGCGGAACC
This sequence comes from Bombina bombina, assembly GCF_027579735.1. Taxonomy (NCBI): domain Eukaryota; kingdom Metazoa; phylum Chordata; class Amphibia; order Anura; family Bombinatoridae; genus Bombina; species Bombina bombina. Next base: position 502,404,181 of record NC_069504.1, read on the forward strand.
TGTTGGCGCTCTACAAATAACGTATAATAATAATAATGTCCAGTTGTCCTCCATGGCCTTTTGCTTTGTGCCAGGACCTTTTGTCTCAAGGTCTGTTTTTTTTTTTCTTCAGGATCTCAAACCTCTAAGCTTGATGGAAGAGGAATGGAACAGCTAGTTCTTAGGAGAGAGGTTTTTTTTATTCTTTTGTTGATACTTTGATTCAGGCTTGTGAGTTTGTAATTAGAAGGCTTTATCATAAGGTCTGAAAAGCATTGATTTCCTGGTGTGTGGAACATGGTTTGTCCTGGAATTCTTTTAGAATTCCTAGGTTTTTGCAGTTTCTTCATGATGGTTTGGATTAGGCTTTTTCCGCTAGTTCCTTGAATGGTCAGTTTTCTGCTCTTTCATTTTTTTTTTTTTTTCACGAGACGAGAGCTAATCTTCCTGATATTTTGTGTTTTGTTCATGGTTTAGTCAAGATTGTCTGTTCTTAAAGGGACAGTCTACACTAAAATTTGTATTTCTTAAAAACATAGATAATGCCTTTACTATTCCCCAGCTTTGCACAACCAACATTGATATTAATATGCTTTATAACATTTAAACCTCTAAATTTCTGCCTGTTTGTAAGCCACTATAAGACTGCCTTTTAATCGAATGCTTTATTTGCTTTTCACAACAGGAGACTGCTAGTTCATGTGGGCCATATAGATAACATTGTGTTCACACCAAAGGAGTTATTTATGATTTAGCACAACACAGTACTAAATGCAAGTTAATAGATAAGTCATGTGATCAGGGGGCTGTCAGAGGTAATAAGTATATTAATATAACTGTTGGTTATGCAAAACTGGGGAATGGGTAATAAGGGGATTATCTATCTTTAAAACAATAACAATTCTATTGAAGACTGTCCTTTTAAGCCAAAAGTTCCTCCTTTTTGAGCTTATGCTTTAGGTGGATATTTTGCTTTTATCTTGGAAGATTTTGCAATTTTTAGTTCTGCCACAAAGGTTTCTGAATTGTTTGCTTTTTCTTGTGATCTGCCTTATCTTTTTCATGTAGATAAGGCAGTGTTGGAGACTAAGTTTGGTTTCTTGCCTATGAGGGTATCTCCATAAAATATTAATCATGAGATTGTTGTTCTTTCCTTTTTATCCTATACCAAAGTATTCCGGCGAGAGGCTTCTCCATATTTTGGATGTTGTTGGATGTGGCTACCTGGTCTTCTCTGCATTCTTTTGCTAAATTCTATGTGTTTGATGTGTTTGCTTTTTCTGAAGCAGCTTGTGGTAGGAAAGTCCTTGAATCAGTAGTTTCAGTTTGATTTTGTCATGTTTTTTTTTTTTTTTTTTATTAAATAGAGCAATAAGAAGAGTAAAGAAGACCCCATCCTGTTTTTTTCTGGTGGTGTTTTTTTATTTTTATATTTTCTAATTTTTTTGCACTTCCTTCCGCCCCCGCCCCTTTCTTTGTTCTGTTTTTTTCTTTGCTTGGCTATACATCAGACTAGTTAACATAGAGGTGGGAAGGGTTTTATTGGGTTCTTTGAGTTTGTGAATCTTTCTCCTCCTAGTGGTCCCTGCCCTTTCTGTTACTACTTCTCTGTATTTCTCAGATTATCGTATAGCCAAGCAGAGAGGTGGGAGGGTTCAAAAGCCTTGGTGTTTGGAGTTTCTTTGCCTCCTCTTAAGGAATTCATTCACACATGCCAAGGCTTATAGACACTCACCACCATGAAATAAAGGAATTTATCAGATAAGCATAAATTGTTTTTCTATTTTGCAGGATTACCAGTTAAACTTTGCAATTCCTGAATGGATTGCATTTGGTATTCTAACAGTCTAATGCTGCTCTTGCCTCTAAAGGAATCTGTCCTCCCTCTGTTTAGTCAATACAAGGGAGTGCTTCAGATTTTGCTCCTGGATTTAAAGGTTTGTGCACTCTGTATTTGTAGTGGCTATGCCGTATCCAATTATGCACAAAAGTTATATCTGAAAGTTACATTATAAAGTTCTTCTGCATCATCAGAGATCAGAACACCTTAATATGCTTTCATAGTTTTCAGACTCGGATATCTCAGGTTGTGTTCTGAAGGTGAGTTTGATGATCAGGATTTTTTTTTACTGATCACGACACAGTCTACCACTTTCATGTTTGAGCTTGAGCATCTTTGTTCTTTGCTTAGAATTTTTTTGTGTACCAAGACCCTAAATCTTTTAAGGGAAAAACCTCCCAAACTGGTTTTGAGTTTTAAAAAGTCTATTTTTTTTCTCCCTGTTCCTGAAGCTCTTATTTAAATAATTTTCAGACAGTGAACCAAGCATGGTCTTCTCTTTTAATCCATCTTCTAAATTTAATATGATGTTTCCTTTACTGACTTCAAATGTAGAGCTTTACTTTGGGAAACTTTTCAAATGGTTGACGGTGCTATTTTACTTTAGCCGAATAATAGTACAACTTTCAGGAACCAGACATGAAATTTGTAACCTTTGGTCTTTTATGCTAATAATATGACTTTAGCAATGCTGACCAGAAGGGCTTTATGATTTAAGTAATTGTCAGCAAACATTGTGTCCTAAGAATGAATAATTTATTTGGTCCCAATCTTGACTTTATCATTCTCATTGTGTCTGGAGCGAAATTAACTTTTCTCCTTCAGGGCAAGGGGTCTAAAGGAAAAATAAAGAAAATATCCTTTTTTCTTTTTCTTTTCTTTTTTTTTTTTTTAAATTTGTCCATCTTGGATTAAATCATCTTCAACCTCTTTACAATGACCTTTATTTTCCTGGAAACTGAATGCAGTTGGAAAAAGAACAAATATTTTATGAGCCTTCCTCCTCTTCCAAATCAGCATTAAGGTATAGCCCCAGTCTAGGTTCTTTTCTGGTAGGGGTGTCGGTTTCTTTTTTTTTTTTTTTCAGAAGGCCTGTCACAATCTGCAAAGATTTCTGGGTTCTAGGAACTCTCCTGTCTGTAATAAAATACTCATTTAGTTAATTGGCTCTATACATGGACAACAAATTGGTTCAGGCTCCATCAGCTGTATTTCATACCAACATTCTACTTTTTTTTTTGCAGACATGGTTGGATAATTAAGAATTGTCTATCTCATTAATCAAGAGTCTCTTTTCTATGAGTCAGGGATTAAAAATAGTTTGCTCACAACTACACTAAGAGTTTGGTTTCTTCAGGAGGCGAGGTGACCAATAATTATCTTGGATTCTTTAGGTCCCATCAATGCTGTCTTCTGCTGAAAGAAGAAACGTCAAATGTCTGCTTTATCTGTTCTTTCACAAAAAAGTTACCTAAACTTCCTGACTTTCACACTTTTGTCCAAGAATTAGTCTAGTTGTGAGACCTATTTCTCCGCTCTGGAATTTGTATTCAGTTCTTTCTGTTCTGTAAGGTCCTCCCTTTGAACCAATGCATTCAATTAATATCAAACTCATATCGTGGAAATTGCTTTTCTTGTTAGCAATATTTTCATCTAAGAGAGTTTGAGTTATCAGCTTTTTCTTTCTAATGGTAGTGAGAGTCCACGAAAATCTATTCTAACATATGGGAATTACATCACATGGCTAGCAGGAGGAGTCAATGACACCTCCCCAGAGCATTTAACTATCACTCCTACTTCCCTCCCAGTAGTTATTTACCTCGTTTAGGAGGTAGGCAGAGAACAGTGATGCTCTTCAAAGCAAACCCTCTATGGATTGTTCCTAGAAGAGAGTGTAGGGGAGTACTCTGCAGTCCTTCTAATGCTTAGTATAAATAGTTTGAGTTTTGGACTAAGCAGACCTGGGGTCGCAGGGAAGTTCCTTAGCCTCTTCCTGTTGGCCATGGGGTACTACTATATGTTTACTTATTCTGGCAGCTTCTTTGTGAAGGATCTAAATGCTGTGACGAGACCTGCAGCAAGTAAGTTTATTTCTCTTGCAAGGTGTATCCAGTCCACGGATTCATCCTTTACTTGTGGGATATTCTCATTCCCTACAGGAAGTGGCAAAGAGAGCACACAGCAGAGCTGTCCATATAGCTCCCCCTCTAGCTCCACCCCCCAGTCATTCTCTTTGCCGGCTCTAAGCACTAGGGTCTCTCTCAGGAGGGTAAAGTGAATGTGGTGTTAGAACCCTTTTACATTACAAGACTTAGCGGCAGTCATGGATAATTCTCTTACAGCCTTCTTATCTAAACTGCCCGTGTTACCTGCAAAGCGTGATAGCTCAGTTTTAAGAACAGATTATGAGCATTCTGACGCTTTGGTAGCCGTATCCGATATACCCTCACAACGCTCTGAAGTAGGAGCGAGGGATTTGATGTCTGAGGGAGAAGTCTCTGATTCAGGAAGGGTTCCTCCTCAGACAGATTCAGATACATTGGCTTTTAAATTTAAACTAGAACACCTCCGCGTTTTGCTTAGGGAGGTATTAGCTTCTCTGGATGACTGCGACCCTTTGGTGATCCCAGAGAAATTGTGTAAAATGGACAAGTACCTAGTGGTCCCTGTTTACACGGATGCGTTTCCGGTCCCTAAGAGGATTGCGGATATCGTTACTAGGGAGTGGGATAGACCAGGTGTTCCCTTTGTTCCCCCTCCTGTTTTTAAGAAAATGTTCCCCATATCTGACCCTGTGCGGGACTCGTGGCAGACGGTCCCTAAGGTGGAGGGGGATGTTTCTTCGCTTGCTAAACGCACAACCATACCAATTGAAGACAGTTGTGCTTTCAAAGATCCTATGGTTAAAAAGTTAGAGGGTTTACTTAAGAAAATTTTTGTTCAACAAGGTTTTCTTCTCCAGCCTATTGCCTGCATTATTCCTGTAACTACTGCAGCCGCTTTCTGGTTTGAGGCGCTGGAAGACTCGCTCCAGACGGAGACCTCATATGAGGAAATTATGGATAGAATTAAGGCTCTAAAGCTAGCTAATTCTTTTATCACTGATGCCGCTTTCCAAGTAGCTAAGTTAGCGGCAAAAAATTCAGGTTTCACCATTTTGGCGCGCAGGGCGCTATGGCTAAAGTCCTGGTCTACCGATGTGTCGTCTAAATCCAAGCTTTTGAACATCCCTTTCAAAGGAAAGACCCTCTTCGGGCATGAATTGAAAGAGATTATTTCAGAAATCACCGGGGGAAAAGGCCATGCTCTCCCTCAGGACAAGTCCTTTAAGACAAAGAACAAAGCTAATTTTCGTTCCTTTCGTAATTTCAGGAACGGCCCCGCTTCATCCTCTCCGGCTGCAAAGCAAGAGGGTAACGCTTCACAGCCCAAGGCAACTTGGAAACCTTACCAGGGCTGGAATAAGGGGAAACAGGCCAAAAAGCCTGCAGCTGCCACCAAGACAGCATGAAGGGGTAGCCCCCGATCCAGGACCAGATCTAGTAGGGGGCAGACTCTCTCTCTTCGCTCAGGCCTGGGCAAGAGATGTACACGATCCTTGGGCGTTAGATATTGTAGCCCAGGTATATCTTCTAGAATTCAAGGGTTCTCCTCCAAGGGGGAGGTTCCACATTTCTCGTTTGGCTACAGATCAGACAAAGAAAGAGGCGTTTTTACGCTGTGTAGAAGATCTACATACAATGGGAGTGATCCAACCAGTTCCAATCGTGGAACAAGGGCTGGGTTTTTACTCAAACCTGTTTGTGGTTTCCAAAAAAGAGGGAACTTTCAGACCCATCCTGGATCTAAAAATTCTAAACAGATTCCTCAGAGTCCCATCATTCAAAATGGAGACCATTCGGACAATCTTACCAATGATCCAGGAAGGTCAATATATGACTACCGTGGATCTAAAGGATGCATACCTACATATTCCTATCCACAAAGATCATCACCAGTTTCTCAGGTTCGCCTTTCTGGACAAGCATTACCAGTTTGTGGCTCTTCCTTTTGGCTTAGCCACTGCGCCCAGAATTTTCACAAAGGTGCTAGGGTCCCTTCTGGCGGTACTAAGACCGTGGGGCATAGCAGTGGCGCCTTACCTAGACGACATTTTAATTCAGGCGCCGTCTTTCTAAAGAGCCAAGTCTCACATGGAGATTGTGTTGGCCTTTCTGAGGTCTCACGGGTGGAAGGTGAACATCAAAAAGAGTTCTCTTTCCCCTCTCACAAGGGTTCCCTTCCTAGGGACTCTAATAGACTCGGTAGAAATGAAAATATTTCTGACGGAGGTAAGAAAATTAGAAAACTTAACTACTTGCCGAGTTCTTCATTCCATTCCCCGGCCATCTGTGGCTCAGTGCATGGAGACAATCAGATTAATGGTAGCGGCAATGGACATAGTCCCTTTTGCTCGGATACACCTCAGACCACTGCAACTATGCATGCTCAAACAGTGGAATGGGGATTCTGCAGATTTGTCTCCTCAAATTCAGTTGGACCAGGAGACCAGAGATTCTCTTCTCTGGTAGTTGTCTCAGGACCACCTGTCTCAGGGAATATGTTTCCGCAGGCCAGAGTGGGTCATTGTAACGACCGACGCCAGTCTGTTAGGCTTATGGTCTCGGGAAGAAACGCTTCTGCCGATAAACATTCTAGAACTGAGGGCGATATTCAACGCTCTTCAGGCATGGCCTCAACTAGCTGCAGCCAAATTCATCAGATTTCAGTCGGACAACATCACGACTGTAGCTTACGTCAATCATCAGGGGGGAACAAAGTGTTCCCTAACGATGACGGAAGTAACCAAAATAATCAGGTGGGTGGAGGACCACTCCTGCCATCTCTCAGCAATTCACATCCCAGGAGTAGACAACTGGGAGGCGGATTTTCTAAGTTGTCAGAATTTTCACCCGGGGGAGTGGGAACTCCAGCCGGAGGTATTTGCTCAGCTGACTCAGCTATGGGGCATTCCAGAATTGGATCTGATGGTGTCCCGTCAGAACGCCAAACTTCCTCTCTTCGGGTCCAGGTCCCGGGACCCCAAGGCGATATTGACAGATGCTCTAGCAGCGCCTTGGTCCTTCAATCTGGCTTATGTTTTTCCACCGTTTCCTCTCCTCCCTGGTCACCAGAATCAAGCAGGAGAAGGCTTCGATGATTCTGATAGCACCTGCGTGGCCACACAGGACTTGGTATGCAAACCTAGTGGACATGTCATCTGTCCCACCATGGACACTGCCAATGAGGCTGGATCTCCTAATACAGGGTTCGTTCAAGCATCCAAATTTAGTTTCTCTACGTCTGACTGCTTGGAGATTGAACGCTTAATTCTATCAAAGCGTGGGTTCTCTGAGTCACTTTTAGATACTCTGATTCAGGCTAAATCTACCATAAGATATGGCGGAAATATCTTTGTTGGTGTGAATCCAAGGGTTACTCATGGAGTAAGATTAGGATTCCCAGGATATTGTCTTTTCTCCAAGAAGGATTGGAGAAAGGATTGTCAGCTAGTTCCTTAAAAGGACAAATATCTGCTTTGTCTATCCTGTTACACAAGCGTCTGGCAGAAGTACCAGACGTTCAAGCGTTTGCTCAGGCTTTAGTCAGAATCAAGCCTGTCTATAAACCTGTGGCTCCGCCATGGAGTTTGAATCTAGTTCTTTCAGTTCTTCAAGGGGTTCCGTTTGAACCTTTACATTCCATAGACATTAAGTTGTTATCTTGGAAAGTTTTGTTTTTGGTAGCTATCTCTTCTGCTCGAAGAGTTTCAGAATTATCTGCCTTACAGTGTGATTCACCCAGATAAGGTAGTTTTGCGTACCAAGCCTGGTTTTCTTCCTAATGTTGTTTCTAACAAGAATATTAACCAGGAAATAGTTGTTCCTTCTCTGTGTCCTAATCCATCTTCGAAGAAGCAACGTCTTTTACACAATCTTGATGTAGTTCGTGCTTTAAAGTTCTATTTACAAGCAACTAAGGATTTCAGACAAACATCTTCCTTGTTTGTTATCTATTCTGGTAAGAGGAGAGGTCAGAAAGCGACTGCTACCTCTTTCCTTTTGGCTGAAAAGCATCATCCGTTTGGCCTATGAGACTGCTGGCCAGCAGCCTCCTGAAAGAATTACTGCTCATTCTACCAGAGCAGTGGCTTCCACGTTGGCTTTCAAAAATGAGGCTTCTGTTGAACAGATTTGTAAGGCAGCGACTTGGTATTCACTGCATACTTTTGCCAAATTTTACAAATTTGATACTTTTGCTTCTTCGGAGGCTATTTTTGGGAGAAAGGTTTTGCGAGCAGTGGTGCCTTCCGTTTAAGGTACCTGTCTTGTTCCCTCCCTTCATCCGTGTCCTAAAGCTTTGGTATTGGTATCCCACAAGTAAAGGATGAATCCGTGGACTGGATACACCTTGCAAGAGAAAACAGAATTTATGCTTACCTGATAAATTACTTTCTCTTGCGGTCTACCCAGTCCACGGCCTGCCCTGGCTATTAAGTCAGGTAGATTTTTTTGTTTAAACTACAGTCACCACTGCACCCTATGGTTTCTCCTTTTTCTTCCTAACCTCCGGTCGAATGACTGGGGGGTGGAGCTAGAGGGGGAGCTATATGGACAGCTCTGCTGTGTGCTCTCTTTGCCACTTCCTGTAGGGAATGAGAATATCCCACAAGGAAAGGATGAATCCGTGGACTGGATACACCGCAAGAGAAAGTAATTTATCAGGTAAGCATAAATTCTGTTTTTTTCTGCATTTTTTCTGTATTCATTACTTTTGGGAAATACAGAACCTGGCCACCAGGAGGAGGCAAAGACACCCCAGCGAAAGGCTTAAATACCTCCCCCACTTCCCTTATCCACCAGTCATTCTTTGACTTTCGTCAGAGGAGGTTGGCAGAGAAGTGTCCGAAGTTTGAGTTAGTCTCTTATGGAGGGTAGTACTCTGCGCAATGGGACTGGAGTTTTAAGTAATCCTATCAGCCTCTCAGTGAGAGCATGGATGAAAGTTAGAGTCCGGAGATGCAGGGAGTTCCTGCGAACCCATCCCGACTCATATTAACAGCTCCTTGGTAATCAGCGTTGACAAGTTTAGCTGCCTACCTTTCTTCACTCAAGCCCATGTCAGAAGCAAGGCTACTATCTGTCACACTTGATGGGCCGTGTTTCTGTTCCATGGCATAGATTCTGGTAAAATCGTTTCATTTTATTTCGATATGTGAATGTAATGTTAACGAAACAAGGTAGGGTCCCTGTCGGACTCCTTTTATCTTAATAAGGAATTGTGGGTTAATATCTCCTGAGGGGGGTTATTGAACAGTGGGGACTTTTAATCATGTTTGATCTATGATTCTGTTTGCAATTGTGTAGCTATACTTAGGCTCATGGCCTTTACGGAACATAACTGTCTTCTTTTAATGACGCGATCTTTCCAGATTTCGCACCCTTTTCGTGACTGGCACAATGCACCTCGTGATGGGTGTGGTTGTGTTGTTTTTCACTTCGTATGCTGACTGTGAGCGACCGAGAGAGTCTTGCTTGTTGATTGTCTGGTTCACAGGAAGGGGTGAGTGCCCCAGCCATTGGGGTTGTTAAAGGGTTCCAGTTGTTTTTTTGTTGTCATTTTTGTAATCCCAAGATTATAGAGTATTCTGATATGCGTGACACGGATGCCTCCGATACGGAGTTTGTGTTTTATGATGAATATGAAATGGCCCGGGTAATCAATGCCCATCAGTTATGTTCAGATTGCTGTTCTAGAGTACTCTCTTTTCCCGAAGCAGGGAGCTTAGAGTGCATTGAGCCATCCGCCTCCGAGGTTTCCATGCCCCGTGAAGCGAGTGCCCCAGTCCATTTCCCGGCTACGCCAACAGGTGTCCCTATGGCTTTTACTCCCTCTCCGGAGGGGGGTGGCTTGTTTCCTCCAGAGGTTACGGCAAGGTTCTGTATGGCAATTTCTATGGTGCTGAATCATTTATATCTCCCAAGTGAAGTATTTCAAAGATACTGTCTGTGTTCCGTTAATCAGAGCCCATCGAGCGTGGGATCGCCCGATTCAGTTAAGCCTTCTGGGGATGCGTTGGCCCCTGAGACTTCAGGGGCCCCTATCTCAGGGCCAGGGTCTTCAATAGGTCCGGCGAGGGATGATTTTGCCTTCCGTTATATGCTGCCTCGTCTTCGTGGCAATGTTGGAGGATCCGAGGCCTTAGAAGCTGGATGGCAAAATGGATATGATGTTTGGGGATGAAGCCAATCTCCTTAACGTCACCGTTTTTATTTTTCTTTGTCTTTTTTGTTCCAGTTCTGAGTTTGGGTGAATGGGGTTATTAATTGGCTGGTCCCGATGTCGTTGTCATTCACCTTGGGCGTTCACCCGATGGGTGTGCTGCCTTCATTTTATTTTGATCCGGATGGATGTGTTTAATTTGTTTTTTTCTTAAGCTCATGTCTGTTAGATTTTCGTTTTTATGAACGTTCTTCTCTGGAATTGATACTTGCGATTTAGGTTGCGTGGGCACTTCCTTGGAATTATGGGTTTTCTAGTTCATTTATCGATCCTTCGGGACAAATTTTCTTGGACCTTGGGCAGTTCTAGAGTGTCCTTATGCCAGGCAGGTACTGGTCGTATACTTTTTTGTTTTTTACCAGGGTTCATGTCACCCTTGTGGTGCTGATAATCTTGCTGGATTCTGAAATGTCTTTTCGCCTATTCTATGGACTCCGGGCTCGGATCCTACCGAAGTATGAGGCCTGTTGTTTAAATACAACCCCTCCGTACGGAGAGTTATTAGTGCCAATCTAGGTTGGTTGATCGGGCTTCTCGTCTGGGATACGGATATGTTTTTGCAGACATCATGGTTCTTCAGGTCCCCGGGGACTCAGGACCGTTGTTCCATTCTTTAAAGTTGGGAGATGTGTGTGACCTATGTGGTCTGGTATGCCGAGTGATTAATGATTCACATTTTCACTCGAGGTTCCTCCGGATGCTGACTAAGCGTTTTATTGCGGTGGTGGAGTTTCCTTCCTTCCTGCTTTGGGTGGATCATATGGTCTGGATGCGCGGGCATGTTTTTTCTCTGCTCAGAGTTGTTACTCTAAGAGTTGATGTTCAGGGGTTTCCTGCCTTCTGAAGATTTTGGAAGGTAGATCCTTCAAAGATATCTGGCTGTTGTCTTTTCCATTACCCTTGTTCTGACTATGGTCTCGACGTTTGGGTGTTTTTCTGTCCTCGTTGCAACTCTAGCCTTAGGGCTTGTCAGCGAAGAGACAAAATCGGTTACGGATGGCCGCCTTTCTGGGGGCAGATAGTTGACCAATTTTCCTTGATGCTCTGTTAGGGTCTTTAGAGTCGGTTCTCTCCTTTTGTGGGAGGTCTTGGATGTCGTCGTCCTTTCCACTGACGTTCAGTGCTGGGAGGGGACGCTCCTTGGAGCTCGATATTCGGAGGGCTGTGAGCCCTTGGAAGGTTTGCAGTTGAATCCAGCTTCAGCTATTGCACTTGGACTGGGTGTTAGCAAGCTTTGAAATCCTTTTCGGTGTTTGGATTTAGCAACAGTGAGTCAGCTTTCTACCTGGAAGCTGGTCATTGGGAGTTCCTGTTCAGACAATAGGTGTTCTTTTTGGAGAACTCTTTCCTAGCTGCTGGGATAGTTATCCTTTTTCTGCTGTCTCTGCTGTCTAGCTCTCGGATCTAGATCTAATATGAGGCAACGGGGAGCTCATGTTTTTCCTGGAGTACCTTTGGGTATGGTACAGGGTCAGGGATATGAGGGTGTTCCTCAAGTCCTTTTTGGACATATTTCCCTGTGTATGTATCTTTTTCTTCGGTCCTTGTGCTTCTAGGGAGTTTGTCTCCCTGGACGTTGCTATTGTATGACAACCATGGGTTGTTCTATGTTCTGCAGAGTGGAATGATCCTTTGGATCTTTCGTGAGAATATGTTCTCCCTTTTGGGGGCAGATAGCGGTCCTTGTCATGGCCGGGTACCTTCATGGGAGTAGTGATCCACGGGACTGACTCCTCCAGAGGTTGTTTGGGCTTGATTGACTCTGGGACTGAGTGGTTTAGTTCGGCTTTGCCAGCGGTGTAACTAATGTGCAGTTAACTGGGCTTCGGGTTTTCACCCGTGTCGTCTATTTTTTAGGGTGTTGAGTATCAGGCTGTGGTGCCTTTGGAAGGGGCCGCCTTTTGTACCCACCCGTTGTTGCACTAGGTGTCCTCTAGCTTGGGTATTGTTTTCCCAAAAGTAATGAATGCAGCTGTGGACTCTTCCCTTTTAAGAAGAAAAACATAAATTATGCTTACCTGATAATTTCATTTTCTTCTGAAGGGAAGAGTCCACAGCTCCCGCCCGCGTTTTATGTATGAGGCGGCTGTATTTTTTTTATTCTTCTGGCACCTTTTCACGATATTTCTCCTACTGTTCCTTGTTCCCTTGGCAGAATGACTGGGGGATGAGGGAAGTGGGGGAGGTATTTGAGCCTTTGGCTGGGGTGTCTTTGCCTCCTCTTGGTGGCAAGGTTCTGTATTTCCCAAAATTAATGAATGCAGCTGTGGACTTTTTAAATTATTAACTACATACAGGCTAGTTGCTGTTAGTATGTCCAGGGGAAGCCCTACCTTTATTAGGTGCTCAGAGAATATTTTGTCTCTTACTAACATTATGGCTAGGGCTTTTTCTAGATAGGAGTGGGGTGTTCCGTTATTGTCTAACATTGTTTTTACTCAGCTCCTTTAGTGTGTGTGTGTGTGTGTGTTTTTCTGGACATAGCGCCCTGAGATTGTTCTCTGCAGCGCTACTCTGCGCTTTCTTCCGGTCACTTTGTGCCTCCATCGCAAGTGGAGATTATCCCTCCGATCTTGCAACCTCTCTATCAGGCTATTTATTTTGGGAGAGGCACCAATACTAGAACGGCCTACATGGTGAGGAGTTTTCTCCTTCCCACCGCAAGGTGCATTCGGCACGCTCCGCTCTATTCTTCCTGCACTCTGCCCTATTCCTGCACTCTGCCCTATTCCTGCACTCTGCCCTATTCCTGCACGCTGCCCTATTCCTGCACGCTGCCCTATTCCTGCACGCTGCCCTATTCCTGCACGCTGCCCTATTCCTGCACGCTGCCCTATTCCTGCACGCTGCCCTATTCCTGCACGCTGCCCTATTCCTGCACGCTGCCCTATTCCTGCACGCTGCCCTATTCCTGCACGCTGCCCCGACATAGGAGTGACTTCTGTCACTGAGCTTAGGTCTCCTCATATTCGGTCAGCGGAAGGAGGGGGGTAAGACCACGCTAACCGGAATTTAGCTTGATGCAGATTTTATAGGGGCTGTCGCCGCATTATCTCTGGCCCTTTAGGAAGCTATCGGGGGGGGGGGGGGGGTTGCATTATAAGAGATTTGCTCTTTCCCTAAAAGGATCCTGGTAGGGTTTCTGTTTTATTGGGGACATTGGATAGCGTGGGTTTTACATGCTTTTTCTAAATTCTACCAGGAGTAATGGATCGTGGACTCTAACCACCTTTATGAAAGAAAATATAATTTTATTTTATGTTTGCCTGATAAATTAATTTTTCATGGTGTTGAGTCCACAAGCCCCTTACAGTGTTTAGTTTGCAGAAACGCTATATTATGGGGAAACATTTTCATTTTCTGTGGCGTACATGGCAAACAGCAGCACAAGGGTAATAATTTCCTAAATATTTGAAACATATTTTCTTCTTAAATGGAGTCCACAGCTGCATTTATTACTTTTGGGAAATAAGAACCTGGCCATCAGGAGGAGGCAAAGACAACCCAGCCAAAGGCTTAAATACTCCTCCCACTCCCCTCATCCCCCAGTCATTCTTTGCCTTTCATCCCAGGAGGATGGCAGAGAAGTGTCAGAATTTTTAATTTTTGTTTTTGTCTCTTATGGAGGGTAGTACTCTTCTGCATGGGTCAGTCTCTCAGTGAGGGCTTGGATGAAAGTTAGAGTCCGGAGATGCAGGGCATTTCTTCCTGGAAACCATCCCGACTCATATTAACAGCTCCTCAAGCAATCGGCGTTGTCAAACTTCGAAGCTTTCTTTCCTCAAGTCTATGGCGGAGGCGATGCTGCTATCCGTCACACTTGAAGGGCCGTGTTCATGTTCCACGGCGTAGATTCCGGTAAGATCGTTTCATTTTACTTTATTTGCAATGTACTGTAATGTGAATGTTTCCCGAGAGGCTTCCACCTTGCGGGTCTAACTTATACATAAGGGTCTCAGTGGGTCTCTTTTAGTATCTTGGAATCGAGGGTTAATATCTCGTGAGGGGGGTTATAATCATGTTTATGTGATTCAACCTGCTTATGTGCGATGTTTACTGGGCTTGTGGTTGTAACATTGAGGCCTTTGGAAGTGACGCAGCCTTTTGGTTGGGCGTGCTTGTTTGGACTGTACGGTTCACCTTGTGTTCGGGCGTGGCTACATTCCGTTCCATTTCTTCATACTACTTCTAGCCTTGCTCCTTGGAGCGTTGGACTTTAGCTAGGGGTGGTTCCTTCCTTTGGTCGGAGCTTTCGAGTTCTTCTCGCTGTCCGGATTATCTGGATTTGCATCCATACCCTTGTGTGTGCTTTATGGCTGATTGGGGTGTTTAGTTCTAGAGTTAGTTTTGCCTGAACTATTAGGACCTGTTTTTCTCCCTGAGATTTCTGGTTGCTGAAGCTTTGCTTGGCCTTTTTACTGACCCAGTCTTGGGTGGTTTTGGAATCTTGCATCTCATGACTGGTCGGGGTGTTCCACGGTAGTGGGAATTTGGGCTATGTCCTTGCTCCATCTACCTAACCTGGTCATGGTTGGCCAGGTTTTTGGAGTATTTTTTACTCTTTGCCACAGAGTGGCCCATGTCCTCTGGTGGTTAGCCGTGTGGCTTCAGCCTCAAGTGTGGTTGGTTCATTCCCAGCTGCTGGCGCTGGATGTCCAATTTCTGGTGCGCCTTAGGGTTGCATTCTCCTGGTCAGCTTGCCAGTGTTGACGTTGCCCTGAATGGGTTGACTGTGCCTCTGCTTGGCAAACTACTTGTAGGGGGGTCCTTTTCTAGGACATCTGTGTTGGGAATTTCTCTTCCCATTAGCCGGTGACTTCGGGGCTTGAGGACAGTTGTTGCCCTTCCGGCATCATCTCTTTTTCTTTAGGGGATATTCTCCTCCCTATGGAGTCCTTGCTTGGGGCTTCTCCTGGATGGGAGGCGGAAGGGTGGGATTGATTCCCCCTGGAGTCTTGCTGGCTCCAAGCAGACTTATTGGGCCTTTGTTTTATAGATCCTTAGGTCTATGGCCTTGTTGTCTGTTTTCAGAGTCGGGTTGTACTTGTGCTCTGTGGGGATGGCTGTGCTATCCTTACGCTCGTTCGTTTACCTGTTTCAGGATTTTTGTGTTTCCCTGTCTTGGATCCCGGAGGCTGGGTTGGTCCAGGTGAGTGTGGGTCTGCAGGTCAGGATGGCCGAGTGGTCTAAGGAACTGCGTTCGGGTCGCAGTCTCCTCCTGGATGTGAGATTTGTTGAGTCTATCCTGTTAGCTCAGTCTGCTAGGGTATAGATTTTCCTTTTAACTTGCTCCATTGCTTGAGAGGGTTTACTCTTCCTTCGGGTTCTGAGGGTATACTCTCCTTCTCGGGGAGCCTCAATTGAGGTTTTGTGTTCCCCTTTTCAGGGACCTGTGTGTGGGTCCGGCGACTTAGGTTGCCTGGAACGTGCCCTCTGTCTGGGGGTTGCTTTTGCTGTCCTTGCTTGACTGCTTCTTCTTCCTCACAAGTACCCTCTGTGTCGTTCTGTTGTGGACTCTGTTTTCACCTGGGTGTATTACACACTTTTTCATGGTCTAATACTTTGGTATTCTATGGCCAGACACTGGGAGGACTTTGCCTCTTCAGTTGCATTCAGTGCTTGCAGGATATTGGGGAGACATCTGTTCTGTCTCTGTTCCCTGGTCTTACCCCGGGTTTCACTTGGTATAGGCGTGGCCTCCTTTGCCTGTTTGGGCCCCTTTGGGTCTCTGTGAGCTGGGCTCACTCGTAGAGGTGTTTTTTTTTTTGAGGAGACCTTTCTGTTTTCCATGGTTCTCCTTTGCCTTGTTCCCTTCGGGGTTTCGGCTGGTATCTCCATTTGTGGAGACGAGCGGTGTGGGACCGTTTGTTGGGCGACAGTGTCTCCTGGAGGACTGTTGGCTCAGTCGAGTCAGTTTGCGGTCTCTAGTTTGGCTTCTGGACTAACTGCGAGTCAGTGTCATTGGGGCTTTTCCTCTTAAAGTTTTCACGGCTTCAGACAAAGCGGGGTTTTTTAGTGGGTAGAGGTTCAGGCCTGGTGCCCTCAGTATGTGCCGCCTATTGTACACTCCCGTCTTGGCATTCAGTGTCCTCTATAGCTTGGGTATTTTTTTCCCAATTTTTTTTCCATTTAAGAAGAAAAACATAAATTAGGCTTACCTGATAATTTCCTTTTCTTCAGATGGAAAGAGTCCACAGCTCCCCACCCGTAATTGTATGTGGGGCGTCCTTATATTCTTCTGGCATCTTTCACCCTATTTCTTCTTCTGTTCCTTTTTCCTCGGCAGAATGACTGGGGGATGAGGAGAGTGGGAGGAGTATTTAATCCTTTGACTGAGTTGTCTTTGCCGCCTCCTGGTGGCCAGGTTCTTATTTCCCAAAATAAATGAATGCAGCAGTGGACCCTTTCCATTAGAAGAAAAGGAAATTATCAGGTAAGCATAATTTATGTTTTTATTTGTCCCACATTTAGTATCAATTCACATCACGAAAACACCAAAATGTAGGATTTTATACTTTGACAAAATAATACATTTTGTCTTTTTTTGTTTCATTGCAGTTAATACAGAAAATGAGTTGGTATAAAATATCTAAGCATATAAAATTATTAGGGTGAAAATCTATTTTACACCCAGTTCTCAGTTTATTTTGATTACTGTAATTAAAGTAATAGTCTAGTCAAAATTAAACTTCCATGATTCAAATAGAGCATGCAATTTTAAGAAACTTTCTATTTTACTCCTATTATACATTTTTCTTCGTTCACTTGGCATCTTTATTTGAATGTAAGCTTAGGAGCCGGCCCATTTTTGGTTCAGCACCTGGGTAGCGCTTGCTGATTGGTGGCTACATTTAGACACCAATCAAAAACTGCTACCCAGGTGCTGAACTAAAAATAGGCCGGCTCCTATGCTTACATTCTTGCCTTTTCCAATAAAGATACCAAGAGAACAAAAAAGAGTAAATTAGAAAGCTGCTTAAAATTACATGCTCTATCTGAATCATGAGTTTAATTTGGACTAAACGTTTCCTTTATTACTTCAGAGAAACAAGGATCTTTGAGCCCTAACATTAAAATAAGAAAATTCGTCTAACAAAGACATTGTATCTTATTGATGGTAGTGACATGTAGGAACAAATTAAAGTAGTATTTACATAGCTGACAGTTATGGTCCGTTAGATTTGCTAAATGTGAAAATAACTATATGCATGATATAGAAGAGTGAATATTTTATGCTTAAATTAGTTCAGATATTAATGTGTGTGTGGTTGCTTTTACATTTCAATAACCTTATTCTCTACTAATTTTCAGGAACCAATCAAATCTCGTGCTCCACAGCTTCACTTGGAATATAGGTTTTACAAGCAACTTGGCAGTACAGGTATGGATCCATTGTTTTTTTTTTTTCTGTAATCTATATCTGTAATTTACAAAGGATGTTAACTAGCTTGTGGAAAACAGAGGGGCACATAATCTTGTGGTGATCACTTTACAGCTTGTTTGCTGTGCTCAATAAATAATTAAACTCCACTTTGCTGCCTTCCATTTCGGCAAAAATATTTGATCACTTTACAGAACTTTTTTTTTCTATTCTTTTATTACATACTCTTTACCAGTTGGGAAAAAAATTCTTGAAGCATGGTAGAAACTTGTTGTTTTCTATCTCTACACATACATTTAGACACCATTCTCTTTCTACCAACTTCAGTTTTGGATTGTTAATAGTTGCACAGATAAAGTTTGTGTGATTCATGTCATGCTGTTGCAACAAGGGTCTGATTACCCATGACCTCTGCGATGGCTACCTAATGGATTGGTCGATACCTTTATAGGCACCTGACATATGAGGTTAATCTAATGCTGTGTTTTCTTGAATATATGGTAGTCTTACTTTAACTGCAATTTCCTCACTCAGTGGTTAGAGCCCCTAAGGGACTGCATTACATTTCAACAGAAGACAGAGTTCCAGTAGATCCACCTTGTTGTTTTACTTTTTGTTGTCGCTTCTCTGTATCCTGTTATTTTCCCAATCTGCCCACATAGGTTAAGAAAAGCAGCTATAGGCAAACGTTGACATATTATGTATTTTTCTTTCCTAAGATATGGTGAGTCCATGGCTTGAGTAATTACTGTTGGGAGTATCACTCCTGGCCAGCAGGAGGAGGAAACTGCTAAGTATCACTCCCTTACCGATAACCCCCAGTCATTCTATTTGCCTTTGGTGCATGGAGGAGGTGAAGTTTAGGTGTCTGAAGAAATTTTTTTATTTCATCTACAAGCAAGTTTTGGGGTATAGCCGTATCCCACGTCATTCCTTGCAGTCGGGTAGTAGTGGCTTTAAAGCAGTTAGGAACTTGTAAAGAGGTACTTACTGAGTTTTCCTACCCTAGTTAAAGGGACACTGAACCCAAAAATTTTCTTTCGTGATTCAGATAGAGCATGCAATTTTAAGCAACTTTCTAATTTACTCCTATTATCAATGTTTCTTCGTTCTCTTGCTATCTTTATATAAAAACGAAGGCATCTAAGCTTTTTTTTCTTGGTTCAGAACTCTGGACAGCAGTTTTTGATTGGTGGACAACCTAGGTTGCTCACCAAAAATGGGCTGGCATCTAAGCTTAGATTCTTGCATTTCAAATAAAGATACCAAGAGAATAAGGAACATTTGATAATAGGAGTAAATTACAAAGTTGCTTAAAATGTCATGCTCTATCTGAATCACAAAAGAAAAAAATTGGGTTCAGTGTCCCTTTAAGAAAGCCAGAGTTGGCTACTCTGTTCTTTCTTTTTCAAAGGTCTCTAAAGAACTGTCTTCTCATACCTTGTAACTGTCTACATGCTGAAAAGTGGAACAGGTAAGTGTTTTTTCTTCCAGTTAGGGAGACCATGCACGTAACAAATTAAAAGACTGCTTTTTTATTGGGACATAGATAATCCTGTTGTATGGGTTACACTGGGGCATGAAGCAGGCACTGTAGCATGTGTGAGACTAACATTTAAACTCTCTTAAAAAGAAAGGGTAAAATGTTTTTATTAGGCTTTATTTCTCCAACATAGGTGTGTCCGGTCCACGGCGTCATCCTTACTTGTGGGATATTCTCTTCCCCAACAGGAAATGGCAAAGAGCCCAGCAAAGCTGGTCACATGATCCCTCCTAGGCTCCGCCTACCCCAGTCATTCTCTTTGCCGTTGTACAGGCAACATCTCCACGGAGATGGCTTAGAGTTTTTTAGTGTTTAACTGTAGTTTTTATTATTCAATCAAGAGTTTGTTATTTTAAAATAGTGCTGGTATGTACTATTTACTCAGAAACAGAAAAGAGATGAAGATTTCTGTTTGTATGAGGAAAATGATTTTAGCAACCGTTACTAAAATCCATGGCTGTTCCACACAGGACTGTTGAGAGCAATTAACTTCAGTTGGGGGAACAGTGAGCAGTCTCTTGCTGCTTGAGGTATGACACATTCTAACAAGACGATGTAATGCTGGAAGCTGTCATTTTCCCTATGGGATCCGGTAAGCCATGTTTATTAAGATAGTAAATAAGGGCTTCACAAGGGCTTATTAAGACTGTAGACTTTTTCTGGGCTAAATCGATTCATTATTAACACATATTTAGCCTTGAGGAATCATTTAATCTGGGTATTTTGATAAGATTATATCGGCAGGCACTGTTTTAGACACCTTATTCTTTAGGGGCTTTCCCAAATCATAGGCAGAGCCTCATTTTCGCGCCGGTGTTGCGCACTTGTTTTTGAGAGGCATGACATGCAGTCGCATGTGTGAGGAGCTCTGATACATAGAAAAGACTTTCTGAAGGCGTCATTTGGTATCGTATTCCCCTTTGGGCTTGGTTGGGTCTCAGCAAAGCAGATACCAGGGACTGTAAAGGGGTTAAAGTTAAAAACGGCTCCGGTTCCGTTATTTTAAGGGTTAAAGCTTCCAAATTTGGTGTGCAATACTTTTAAGGCTTTAAGACACTGTGGTGAAATTTTGGTGAATTTTGAACAATTCCTTCATATATTTTCGCAATTGCAGTAATAAAGTGTGTTCAGTTTAAAATTTAAAGTGACAGTAACGGTTTTATTTTAAATCGTTTTTTGTACTTTGTTATCAAGTTTATGCCTGTTTAACATGTCTGAACTACCAGATAGACTGTGTTCTGAATGTGGGGAAGCCAGAGTTCCTTCTCATTTAAATAAATGTGATTTATGTGACAATGACAATGATGCCCAAGATGATTCCTCAAGTGAGGGGAGTAAGCATGGTACTGCATCATTCCCTCCTTCGTCTACACGAGTCTTGCCCACTCAGGAGGCCCCTAGTACATCTAGCGCACCAATACTCCTTACTATGCAACAATTAACGGCTGTAATGGATAATTCTGTCAAAAACATTTTAGCCAAAATGCACACTTATCAGCGTAAGCGCGACTGCTCTGTTTTAGATACTGAAGAGCATGACGACGCTGATAATAATGGCTCTGAAGGGCCCCTAAACCAGTCTGATGGGGCCAGGGAGGTTTTGTCTGAGGGAGAAATTACTGATTCAGGGAACATTTCTCAACAAGCTGAACCTGATGTGATTACGTTTAAATTTAAGTTGGAACATCTCCGCATTCTGCTTAAGGAGGTATTATCCACTCTGGATGATTGTGACAAGTTGGTCATCCCAGAGAAACTATGTAAAATGGACAAGTTCCTAGAGGTCCCGGGGCTCCCAGAAGCTTTTCCTATACCCAAGCGGGTGGCGGACATTGTAAATAAAGAATGGGAAAGGCCCGGTATTCCTTTCGTCCCTCCCCCCATATTTAAAAAATTGTTTCCTATGGTCGACCCCAGAAAGGACTTATGGCAGACAGTCCCCAAGGTCGAGGGAGCGGTTTCCACCTTAAACAAACGCACCACTATACCCATAGAAGATAGTTGTGCTTTCAAAGATCCTATGGATAAAAAATTAGAAGGTTTACTTAAAAAGATGTTTGTTCAGCAGGGTTACCTTCTACAACCAATTTCATGCATTGTCCCTGTCGCTACAGCCGCGTGTTTCTGGTTCGATGAGCTGGTAAAGGCGGTCGATAGTGATTCTCCTCCTTATGAGGAGATTATGGACAGAATCAATGCTCTCAAATTGGCTAATTCTTTCACCTTAGACGCCACTTTGCAATTGGCTAGGTTAGCGGCTAAGAATTCTGGGTTTGCTATTGTGGCGCGCAGAGCGCTTTGGTTGAAATCTTGGTCAGCTGATGCGTCTTCCAAGAACAAGCTACTTAACATTCCTTTCAAGGGGAAAACGCTGTTTGGCCCTGACTTGAAAGAGATTATCTCTGATATCACTGGGGGTAAGGGCCACGCCCTTCCTCAGGATCGGCCTTTCAAGGCCAAAAATAAACCTAATTTTCGTCCCTTTCGTAGAAACGGACCAGCCCAAAGTGCTACGTCCTCTAAGCAAGAGGGTAATACTTCTCAAGCCAAGCCAGCTTGGAGACCAATGCAAGGCTGGAACAAGGGAAAGCAGGCCAAGAAACCTGCCACTGCTACCAAGACAGCATGAAATGTTGGCCCCCGATCCGGGACTGGATCTGGTGGGGGGCAGACTCTCTCTCTTCGCTCAGGCTTGGGCAAGAGATGTTCTGGATCCTTGGGCGCTAGAAATAGTCTCCCAAGGTTATTTTCTGGAGTTCAAGGGGCTTCCCCCAAGGGGGAGGTTCCACAGGTCTCAGTTGTCTTCAGACCACATAAAAAGACAGGCATTCTTACATTGTGTAGAAGACCTGTTAAAAATGGGAGTGATTCATCCTGTTCCATTAGGAGAACAAGGGATGGGGTTCTACTCCAATCTGTTCATAGTTCCCAAAAAAGAGGGAACGTTCAGACCAATCTTAGATCTCAAGATCTTAAACAAGTTTCTCAAGGTTCCATCGTTCAAGATGGAAACCATTCGAACAATTCTTCCTTCCATCCAGGAAGGTCAATTCATGACCACGGTGGATTTAAAGGATGCGTATCTACATATTCCTATCCACAAGGAACACCATCGGTTCCTAAGGTTCGCATTCCTGGACAAGCATTACCAGTTCGTGGCGCTTCCTTTCGGATTAGCCACTGCTCCAAGGATTTTCACAAAGGTACTAGGGTCCCTTCTAGCTGTGCTAAGACCAAGGGGCATTGCCGTAGTACCTTACTTGGACGACATTCTGATTCAAGCGTCGTCCCTTCCTCAAGCAAAGGCTCACACGGACATTGTCCTGGCCTTTCTCAGATCTCACGGATGGAAAGTGAACGTGGAAAAGAGTTCTCTATCTCCGTCAACAAGGGTTCCCTTCTTGGGAACAATAATAGACTCCTTAGAAATGAGGATTTTTCTGACAGAAGCCAGAAAAACAAAACTTCTAGACTCTTGTCGGATACTTCGTTCCGTTCCTCTTCCTTCCATAGCGCAGTGCATGGAAGTGATAGGTTTGATGGTAGCGGCAATGGACATAGTTCCTTTTGCGCGCATTCATCTAAGACCATTACAACTGTGCATGCTCAGTCAGTGGAATGGGGACTATACAGACTTGTCTCCGAAGATACAAGTAAATCAGAGGACCAGAGACTCACTCCGTTGGTGGCTGTCCCTGGACAACCTGTCACAAGGGATGACCTTCCGCAGACCAGAGTGGGTCATTGTCACGACCGACGCCAGTCTGATGGGCTGGGGCGCGGTCTGGGGATCCCTGAAAGCTCAGGGTCTTTGGTCTCGGGAAGAATCTCTTCTACCGATAAATATTCTGGAACTGAGAGCGATATTCAATGCTCTCAAGGCTTGGCCTCAGCTAGCGAGGGCCAAGTTCATACGGTTTCAATCAGACAACATGACAACTGTTGCGTACATCAACCATCAGGGGGGAACAAGGAGTTCCCTAGCGATGGAAGAAGTGACCAAAATCATTCTATGGGCGGAGTCTCACTCCTGCCACCTGTCTGCTATCCACATCCCAGGAGTGGAAAATTGGGAAGCGGATTTTCTGAGTCGTCAGACATTGCATCCGGGGGAGTGGGAACTCCATCCGGAAATCTTTGCCCAAGTCACTCAACTGTGGGGCATTCCAGACATGGATCTGATGGCCTCTCGTCAGAACTTCAAAGTTCCTTGCTACGGGTCCAGATCCAGGGATCCCAAGGCGGCTCTAGTGGATGCACTAGTAGCACCTTGGACCTTCAAACTAGCTTATGTGTTCCCGCCGTTTCCTCTCATCCCCAGGCTGGTAGCCAGGATCAATCAGGAGAGGGCGTCGGTGATCTTGATAGCTCCTGCGTGGCCACGCAGGACTTGGTATGCAGATCTGGTGAATATGTCATCGGCTCCACCATGGAAGCTACCTTTGAGACGAGACCTTCTTGTTCAGGGTCCGTTCGAACATCCGAATCTGGTCTCACTCCAGCTGACTGCTTGGAGATTGAACGCTTGATCTTATCGAAGCGAGGGTTCTCAGATTCTGTTATCGATACTCTTGTTCAGGCCAGAAAGCCTGTAACTAGAAAGATTTACCACAAAATTTGGAAAAAATATATCTGTTGGTGTGAATCTAAAGGATTCCCTTGGGACAAGGTTAAGATTCCTAAGATTCTATCCTTCCTTCAAGAAGGATTGGAAATAGGATTATCTGCTAGTTCCCTGAAGGGACAGATTTCTGCCTTGTCTGTGTTACTTCACAAAAAGCTGGCAGCTGTGCCAGATGTTCAAGCCTTTGTTCAGGCTCTGGTCAGAATCAAGCCTGTTTACAAACCTTTGACTCCTCCTTGGAGTCTCAACTTAGTTCTTTCAGTTCTTCAGGGGGTTCCGTTTGAACCCTTACATTCCGTTGATATTAAGTTATTATCTTGGAAAGTTTTGTTTTTGGTTGCAATTTCTTCTGCTCGAAGAGTTTCAGAATTATCTGCTCTGCAGTGTTCTCCTCCTTATCTGGTGTTCCATGCAGATAAGGTGGTTTTACGTACTAAACCTGGTTTTCTTCCAAAAGTTGTTTCTAACAAAAACATTAACCAGGAGATTATCGTACCTTCTCTGTGTCCGAAACCAGTTTCGAAGAAGGAACGTTTGTTGCACAATTTGGATGTTGTTCGCGCTCTAAAATTCTATTTAGATGCTACAAAGGATTTTAGACAAACATCTTCCTTGTTTGTTGTTTATTCCGGTAAAAGGAGAGGTCAAAAAGCAACTTCTACCTCTCTCTCTTTTTGGATTAAAAGCATCATCAGATTGGCTTACGAGACTGCCGGACGGCAGCCTCCCGAAAGAATCACAGCTCATTCCACTAGGGCTGTGGCTTCCACATGGGCCTTCAAGAACGAGGCTTCTGTTGATCAGATATGTAGGGCAGCGACTTGGTCTTCACTGCACACTTTTACCAAATTTTACAAGTTTGATACTTTTGCTTCTTCTGAGGCTATTTTTGGGAGAAAGGTTTTGCAAGCCGTGGTGCCTTCCATTTAGGTGACCTGATTTGCTCCCTCCCTTCATCCGTGTCCTAAAGCTTTGGTATTGGTTCCCACAAGTAAGGATGACGCCGTGGACCGGACACACCTATGTTGGAGAAAACAGAATTTATGTTTACCTGATAAATTACTTTCTCCAACGGTGTGTCCGGTCCACGGCCCGCCCTGGTTTTTTAATCAGGTCTGATAATTTATTTTCTTTAACTACAGTCACCACGGTATCATATGGTTTCTCCTATGCAAATATTCCTCCTTAACGTCGGTCGAATGACTGGGGTAGGCGGAGCCTAGGAGGGATCATGTGACCAGCTTTGCTGGGCTCTTTGCCATTTCCTGTTGGGGAAGAGAATATCCCACAAGTAAGGATGACGCCGTGGACCGGACACACCGTTGGAGAAAGTAATTTATCAGGTAAACATAAATTCTGTTTTTCTGACACATATTTACTTGATAAAACAATACTAGTTTAAACTGAAAGTAAGGCTGAATTTTCTATTTCAGCAGTTTAAAATGTTGTATTGTATTTTTTTAAAGCATAGGGGAAATAAATAAACTATACGGTTTGAAAAAACGGTTATTGGTGTTTAGTAAATGTTTTTTCTTAACTTTTCTCACATAATTTTAGCTGGGGATCGATCCTAATTTGGGATAAAATTTAAAGTGTATTTTTTCCTTAGCTTATTTTAATTGAATATTAAAATCTTTGAAACTTATCTGTACAAGTTTTACTGTTTCACATGTCCGATATGGAGCAAGAGCCTGCTCTCATGAATTCATGCTTTTTATGTTTAGATGCACAAATGTCAGCTCCTATGCAATTTTGTTCTTCATGTGTCAAGAAAACCTTGCAAAATAAAGGTACATTTTTTTAGCCTAATGTCTCTCAGGATAATGCTGTTAAAATAATACCTCTGCTTTCTCCTGCTACTTCCTAAGCCTCAATGGCATCGCATGCAGTGCCCTGCGGTTCCTCTATAACTCCTAGTGGAGTTTATTTAAAAGCTGAAATTGCTGCCCAGGTATCTTAAGCGGTATCTGCGGCATTAGCTGCAATTCCCAGATTACAGGGAAAATGCAAGAGGACATCTAGAAATTCAGATAGTAAGGTGCCTATCCTCAGTTCTGCTTCCCAAGTTGCCCTTTATCATAAGTCTGATGAGGAAGATACAACGGGACTTTCTGAGGGTGAAATCTTAGATTCGGACAGTATTTATCCTTCTTCTGAGACTAAGGTGGTATCCTTCAGATTTAAGCTTGAACACCTTTTTGTATTGTTAAAGGAGGTATTAGCTACTTTAGATGACTCTGATACCCCTGTCGTCACTCCTAAGAAATCTAGTAAACTTAATAGTTTTGTGGCAAACCTAGCCACTTCTGGACTATAACGTAAGAAAGGTTGTCTGTGACAGACCCTTCGGTCAGGACTGAAAGTGTTAACTTTATTTTCTAACCACAAGTGGCTGGCTCCAGCTACAATCTAATTAATGCTTAGCATTCTATTGTTTGATCACCCCCAGAGAGAAACGCCTAAGTGATAAGGAGAGTCAAGAGTGTCCTGTGGTTGAAGTGTTTAAGTAATATAATCCTATTGTATCATGTCAAGGGCGCTTCTCCCTTTTATCTAATGTACAACATTCTTTCCACCCCCATCTGGGGGGGGGGGGGTCAAAAACCTGTATAAATCTGTATGCTGCCTTCAAATAAAGGGTCATTCTGTTTAAAACCTGAAAACTGGCTGGGTTGTGAATTGCTGATTCCCTATGCAGGACATTGTTCCCTGGTGTTAACCCTTGGTATCCGGTTGGTACCGTTACAATTGGTGGCAAGCGACGGAATGAACCTTATCGCCCAGAAGAGCAACTACACAAGCCAGTAACCTCAGGAAGAGGGGGATTATTACAATACTGACTAAGATGGAAGGAGTACCAGGGACCGAAGTGAATGGAGATGGATTATTCTAAGCTAAAGAGACAAACGTAAAAGGAACTGCTAGAAGCCAGGGGAAAGATAGGCAGCAGCAAACCCAAGGCTATATTAATTGCTGAGCTGATGGAGGGAGACAGAGCTCGCAGCGCTACGCCTCCAGCAGCCATGGAGGAGACCCTATACCAGAGGGAAATGAGGACCAGGCTGGAATTTTTACCCCAACCTGTACCACGGGATATGCTATCCGTGGTAATGGCAGATGTGCAGGAGTACGTGATGGCACACAGTCCGCGGAATGCATCCTCCCGAGCAGAATCCATTTTGGACGCACTCAGCAACCCAGTAAGACCCAAAATCCCATACCATGCATTTAAAATGTTTTGTGAGGAGGAGGAGGAGATTGATGGGTATTTACAGGATTTTGAGAGACTGTGCGAGTTACATGATTTGGAGCAGTCCGTATGGGTGCCGGTGCTAGCAGGCAAGCTAGCCGGTAGGGCAGCGGAAGCGTATCGCGCTGTACCCAGGGAGGACAGCAAGGATTACGCTAAAGTGAAGAGAGCGATCTTGGAAAGATATGCCATTACCTCAGAGGCATACCGGCGCAAGTTTAGAGGCCTGCGCAAGCCAGAAAGAGATTCCCATGCAGAGTGGGCCCACAAGCTGGATCAAGCATCTCAGGGGTGGATACAGGCCAGCCAAGCTACCACCATGGAAGAATTGCGACAACTGATGCTGTTGGAGCAATTCTTTAACGGCTTGTCCCCAGAAGCCCAAGAATGGGTGAGAGATCGAAAACCCCTCACCTTAACCGAAGCAGCCAGATTAGCAGACCAGCATTTTGATGCCAGGAGGCACCATGGACTACAGCCTAACAACGGACGGGCTAATATACAATGCCACACCTGCAAGCAGTGGGGACATATGGCACGTGAGTGCACCCAAAATCGGAGCAGACAAGCTTGGAACCAGGTCAGACAGAACCTGGCCCCAAGGGCGGCTGCTCACCATTACCAAACGGAGCCAGCCGCTCATGAGGTGTTGAGCACCCAAGCCGAGGAACCCCTGGGAATTCTGCATGAGGTGATGTCGGTCCAGGGACTTCGGGATTCGGGAGCTACTTTAACCCTGATAGCTCCCCATTTGGTGCCGGATACAGCACCCACTGGCGGATCCGTGGCAGTACGAGGGGCAGGGGGAGCAGTATACCGATTGCCCACTGCTAGAGTGGAGTACAGACCCCCAGTCACCCCAGCAGCTGCCAGTTACCAACCCCCGGCGCACCGCTATACCACACGGCCTCCGGCCACGAACTACCCTCAGAGAGCCCGGTTCAATTCGCGGGGCTACTCACAACCTATTCGGTGCTTTGGATGTAAGCAACTAGGGCACAAAAGACCAGAGTGTCCCCTAAATGCAGCGAATCAAGCACAGTCCTGGAGAAGACCCGCTGGCGGAATCCCACATAATCCTCAGCCTGTGGCCCGCTACGTAGAGGCGCCAGAATGCTGGGGCAGCCTACATGAAGCAGACCCCGTGCAAGCTGCCCACCGGAATAACCGGCAACGGGTTAAAGTGAATGGGAAGGAGGTCAGTTGTCTACGGGATACTGGTGCTACCATGACCTTGCTTCAAGAGAACTTGGTGCCTGAGAAACAGCACACTGGAGACACTGTGGCTGTGAGGGTAGCAGGGGGCACTGTGTTCCGCCTACCTGTTGCCAGGGTACATTTGGATTGGGGAGTGGGCGCTAGACTTGTGAATGTGGGGGTCAAGAAGGACTTACCTGCTGATGTTCTCCTTGGAAATGACTTGGCCCCCCTTGTTTCTGCCTATGCTCCCATGGATCCCGCTAATGTTAACCCTGTGACTACCCAAGCCCAGTCCCTCCGGGAAGAGACGCTTCCATGTTTGGGGTGGGGGCAGTACTGAGCCAAGTTGGAGCAGATGGCGGAGAACACCCCGTAGCTTACTTGAGCCGAAAGTTGTTGCCCCGGACATCCCCAAGCCGATCCGTTGGGATCAGACTGTGTATGCCGGCTTGGTTCTGGGGGAGCATTGTGGCAAACCTAGCCACTTCTGGACTATAACGTAAGAAAGGTTGTCTGTGACAGACCCTTCGGTCAGGACTGAAAGTGTTAACTTTATTTTCTAACCACAAGTGGCTGGCTCCAGCTACAATCTAATTAATGCTTAGCATTCTATTGTTTGATCACCCCCAGAGAGAAACGCCTAAGTGATAAGGAGAGTCAAGAGTGTCCTGTGGTTGAAGTGTTTAAGTAATATAATCCTATTGTATCATGTCAAGGGCGCTTCTCCCTTTTATCTAACCTGTATAAATCTGTATGCTGCCTTCAAATAAAGGGTCATTCTGTTTAAAACCTGAAAACTGGCTGGGTTGTGAATTGCTGATTCCCTATGCAGGACATTGTTCCCTGGTGTTAACCCTTGGTATCCGGTTGGTACCGTTACAATTTTCTTTGATGAACCT
>NC_069504.1:502438218-502462041 GCF_027579735.1 Bombina bombina
ACGCGCACACACACCATATACACACACACCATATACACACACACACACACGCACACACACACCATATACACACCATATATATACACACACACATACACCATATACACACACACACACACACACATACACCATATACACACACACACACATACACCATATACACACACACACACCATATACCATATACACACACACACACCATATACACACACACACCATATACACACCAATACACATATATACACATACACCATATACACACCATATACATATACACACACACACACACCATATATGCACACCACATACACACACACACACACACACACTCCATATACGCACACTCCATATACACACACACTCACACAACATATACACACACACTCACACAACATATACACACACTCCATATACACACACTCACACAACATATACACACACTCACACAACATATACACACACACTCACACAACATACACACACACCACATATATACACACACACACAACATACACACACACACACTCACACCACATACACACACCACATACACACACACAACATATACACACACACATACACCACATATACACACACATACACCATATACACACACACACATACACCATATACACACACACACATACACCATATACACACACACACACACAACATACACACACCACATATACATACACCATATACACACACACATACCATATACACACCAATACACACACCATATACGCACACCACATATACACACACCACATATACATATACACACACTCACACAACATATACACACTCACACAACATATACACACTCACACAACATATACACACTCACACAACATATACACACTCACACAACATATACACACTCACACAACATATACACACTCACACAACATATACACACTCACACAACATATACACACTCACACAACATACACACTCACACAACATACACACTCACACAACATACACACTCACACAACATACACACTCACACAACATACACACTCACACAACATACACACTCACACAACATACACACTCACACAACATACACACTCACACAACATACACACTCACACAACATACACACTCACACAACATACACACTCACACTACTATACACACACATATACACACACACTACTATACACACACACACACACACACTATATATATATATATATATATATATGCACACACACACACACACAACATATATATACACAACATACACATATACACACACCACATATACACACACACACACACCACATATACATACATACACACACACCATATACACACCAATACACACACACACACACACACACGCACACACCATATACGCACACCACATATATATACACACACACACCATATACGCACACCACATATATATATACACACACACACACACACACACCATATACACAACACACACCATATACACAACATATACACAACACACACTTAAAGAGCAAAAATAAAATCTAAGTATTTTGGTTGGCTCCTATACTCCTAGAATACATTTGTTAAGCCCTGACTTACCTTTTCTGCAATGTGATGTTCCCTGTACCACACTGGAGATCATGAAGTGGGAGGAAATTGAAAAGAGAGGAACGTAGCAAATATTTCCATTGAGATAGAATGGAACAGTGACACCTGCAGGCAGAAATTAAAAGTGCTGGCAATTTTTTTTTTTAACTGCTACTGCCGTTCTTTCTGCAGAGATCCTTCAGTTTCTGCGATAAGAACGCAGATCGCACAGTGTTCTGCCTTGGGGCTGCAGACCAGATAGAGAAGCGTATATAACATATTTCCTCCCTGGTAGTGATAGTTCCAGTGCAGGAACAGGGTCTTGGGTTCTACTTAACCTATTTGTGGTTCCCAAAAAAGAGGGAACTTTCTCTCCCATTCTAGACTTGAAGTGTCTAAACAAGTTTCTCAAAGTTCCATCCTACAAGATGGAGACTATACGCTCCATTCTTCCTTTAGTACAAGAGGGTCAGTTTATGACAACCACAGACCGTAAAGGATGCTTATCTTCATGTTCCTACTCACAGGGACCATCACAAATTCCTGAGATTTGCCTTTCTGGGCAAACATTTCCAGTTTGTGGCACTTCCATTTGGTCTAGCCATGGCTTCCAGAATTTTTTCAATGGTTCTGGTAGTGATCTGTTCTTGTGGAATTGCTGTGGCACCCTACCTGGACGACATATTAGTTCAGGCGCCATCTTTTCAACAAGCAAAGTCTCACACAGAGATATTGTTGTCTTGTCTTTGTTCCCATGGATAGAATGTGAATCTGAATAAAAGCTTCCTTACCCCTGTTACAAAAGTAGTGTTCTTAGGGACCATAATAGTTTCTCTATTGATGAAGATTTTTCTGACAGAGGTCAGGAAAAACAAAATTATTTCCTCTTGCCTCTCCATGCTACTGCTCATCCTTCAGTGGTTCAATGTATGGAGGTAATCGGTCTGATGGTGGCTTCCATGGACATCATTCCTTTTGCTCGATTCCATTTCAGAGCTTTCCAGTTGTGCATGCTCAGACAATGGAATGGCGAACATGCGGATCTATCTCAGAGAGTAGAGTTAGATCAGTCAAGGGAATCTCTCCCATGGTGGATTTTTCAGGAACATCTGTCTCAGGGCACATGCTTTCGGAGATCTTCATGGGTGATCGCGACCACGGACTCCAGCCTCCTGGGCTGGGGAGCAGTCTGGAACTCATTAAAAGTTTAGGGCATTTGGACTCGGTAGGAGTCTGCTCTTCCCATCAACATCTTAGAGTTGAATGCTATTTACAATGCTCTATTGGCTTGGCCTCAGTTGTCGTCAGCCCAGTTTATCAGGTTCCAGTTGGACAACATAACCTCTGTGGCTTACATCAATCACCAGGGAGGAACTCTGAGTTCCTTAGCCATGAAGGAGGTTACTCCAATTCTTCAGTGGGCAGAGACCCACAATTGCTGTCTAATACTGATTGTGACTAAAACTGCTGTTGAAGCAGATTGGTCACGAGAAAAAAGAATGCTTCTATGCACTGTTATAATAATTATTTCTATATTTCATTTGAATTACTGTGACTTGATCGTCTTGGAAGATATTGTACGTTAAAATTTAACTTTTATTGATTATTGGTTTAAAAAGACAGCTTTAGTGGATGATAATACTGCCCTAAAGAATTTAAAAACACACTCACTGTGCTACGTGAAAAAACAGCATGTTATATTTGTGCTGCAAAGGTAGAACTAGTAATGCTGAAAGCAGTAATATTTAAGCTGTGAATATGCACAGAGCTCTATAGTCTCTTGTTCCTTATTTCTTACTGTAGTTTCTATATTATTTAAGTCATATATATGTCATAGATTCTATATATAGTAAGAAATATATTTACTTTGTGTTGTTGCCCTTTTGGGCCTAGCAATTAGAACTGCTTATATATGTTGGTGCTACTAGTGTAAGCTCAGGCTAGGGTGGCAGCCGGCACTAGATAACTATAATAATCTAGGTACTTGAAGTTGTTTGTTGTATCACCTAGTGGTAGCAATTAGGTACTCAAACAGTTATCTGAAGATTAAACGTTTTATTTAAAGGCTGTCTCCTTAATAAAATGTCATACGTTATACTATGGCTTCTTTCAGTTATATAACGTTATATTTATGGGATACTGCCTAAGGAGTAATCTTAGCCTTGCAGGGTGTACTGTGTATTTTATACAAAGAGCCAGTGTGTGTAAACACCTCTGCTGTACCGTGCTACTGATTAAGTAGCTTCTATATAGTATCAAAGTGAGATTTCCTTGTATTACGGTTTCATGCAACTTGTATTCTTATCGTCTGAAGCACTGTGTTGCTTGGTATGTTATACTTATGATTAAACAACTGGTTCTTAGAAGCGTTGCTAGTTAGCCATTAATAGTAGCCAGAGAAAGGCTGTCACCTGAGGCTATAAACAATTACCACTGCATGGACCTACGTAGCTTATTGTGTGCTAAGTACCAAGTACCTATTCAATATTCTATTGTATTATATATCCTGAATGTGCTATGTTTGGCAAGGAGAACCGTGCCTAATATGAGACAACACCGCCCCCCAAAAGTTAGCCGTAATAAACGTTAGCACCTTCAATAGTACAACTAGTTCTACGTTTTCAGATTATAAATTTTTTAAGTATTTTTAGTTTTTTCTAACATGCTGTTATATTAAAGTATAAGGCAACTAGTGAGGCCAGTTAAAAATAGAGGAGACCCCTGACGCGGCGTTTCACTAACGCTTCCTCAGAGGGGTTACGCGGGCCGACTAACATCCGGTATTTTATAGCCGGTGTTTTGCCTTGTACAGAGTGCTGATTGGGTCTCGCCTTGCGTTGCTCATAGGCTGGGGATCATGTCAATCATCCCAGTTGGAATGGGAAAATGATCGCGTGTGAGCCGATATGGAAACAAAATAGAAACAACCTTAAATTCCAATGAATGTATCAAGAATGTCACTGATAGAAGTAGCGGATACTTAGGTAATATTTGCCAGTATGTGAATCATGTTGGTTATTGTGCTTTTAGAAAAAGTCACTGTATTTTCTTTTGTCTGTAAGTATGACAATATAGCTGGTTTTTCCTAGTCCAGAAATGCACTTAAGGATGCATTTTATAAATGATAGACATATTATACTTTTAATTATATGTAAGTGCGCCCAAATGAATCTGCTAATGATAAAGATTGGGTGAAAAGTGAAATTCTAATATCATTAAAAGATCTTTATATAAATAATAAGCTAAAAAATGCATCCCTTGAATGTTTATTCCATGTACCTTGTATAACGGTACATGTCATTATGCTATGTTGTGGACAGCACTTGTCATTAATGCTTGGACTTTGCTGTCTTTTGAAAAATAGTACTATTAACCTGTTATGCGTGCATTGAGTGCAATAGAGTGTGAAACTTATATCATGTTGTGCAAAATTATCAACAACAAGAATTGTGACAGTGATTGTGCAGGAAACTGTGAAAAATTAATATGAAACTTATTTGGTGCACATACTTATTGTAATTTGTGTGCTACTATGGTATTCTTATACAGACTACTGGGTTACTGTGATTGATTGGGTGGGGATTCAAAAGCGAGAGAATCAGTGGTATGAAAAAATGTTGGATATATTAATTTCCCAAGTGAGAATGTGCAATTGAAGACTTACTGTGAGATTATTTTAAATATTATTAAGTTACCTTCAAGTGTGTGGTGATGTGAACATAAAATTCTGGTGACACCTTAAAAGTGAAGAGAAATTTTATCTTGAAATTACTAACTGAATAGATGATACTGGGTTACCCTAAATTTGCTATTTATGGAAAAATGAATTATAACAACTTTAAAGTAAAAAATCTTTGTATGTAGTGATTCTGCTGACACACCTTTTGTTTCCATCTACTTAAAACATGTAGTTATGAGATATAGAGTACTGTAATTCACTTACAGATACACATAATAGTTGTTGTGATCATTGAGTCCATTTGGTCTAACACTGTTTAATTGGTGTATCCATTTGCACTCCATTTTCAATAATGTTTGTTCCAAATTGCCCCCTCTAATGCCAAGGGTGGCTTTTTGTAACACTGCAAATTTGAGTAGGGAGTCGTTGCTGTTATGTTTGTGGAAAAAGTGTTTTGCCACACTAGTTATTTGTCTGTTTTTTTCTAGGTCTTTACGAGCATTTTTGATGTTTCTGCTGTGTTCCATTATTCTGGTTCTGACCTGGCGTGTCGTCATTCCAACATAGAATAATTTGCATGAACATTGGAGGACATACACGACTCCTACTGTAGTGCAAGAGAAATGAGCAGCTAGTACATGTCTGTTTTCATATTTATCAATTATTTCAGTGATTTTCCATACTTTAGGACATGTGCTGCATGTTCCACAAGGGAACATACCTTTTGATTGACATGTTCTCTTTGGCGTGTGAATATAGTGGCTTGAAACAAGAGTATCTTTCAGGTTTTTAGGTCTCTTATAACCTATGGATACTCTGTCCCCAATCTGGCTTGACAGTAAAGGATCATTTTGTAATATATGCCAATTGTTGTTCAAGATGTTAGTTATTTGTTTAATTTGTGGATTATATGCTGTTATCAATCTGGGTTTGTTGTCCTGCTTTTTTTGCTTTGGTTGTAATAGTGCTTGGCGGTTCATTTGCATGGCTTGTGTTTTTGCTCGTTTGATAGAGCGTTTGCTGTAGCCTCTATCTTGGAGTCTGTTTGATAATGTTATAGCTTCATGCTTAAATGTGACAAGGTCTGAACAGTTTCTACGTAACCTGGTAAATTCACCTTTCGGAATAGCTTTGAGGGTACACGGAGCATGGGCACTAGTATGATGTAGCAGGGTGTTGGTGGCTGTTTCCTTTCTATATATGGTTGTGCTTACTTTGCCTTCAGGATCTACTGATATTTGTAAGTCTAAGAAGTTTACCTTCTGCTGGCTATACTCATATGTGAGTTTTATGTTCAATTTGTTGTCATTCAGAAGACTCATGAACTCAATCAATTCCAGTTCAGGCCCTTCCCAGATGAACAGGATGTCATCAATGTAGCGCATCCAGCAGGGAATGTGCTGCATATATTTGTCATTGTCACTGGTAAAAACTGTCAAATTCTCCCACCACCCTAAAAACAGATTAGCATATGTGGGTGCGCATGCTGTACCCATGGCGGTACCTTGAGTTTGCAAGTAGAACCGATCTTTGAATGTGAAGTAATTATGGTTCAGTACAAAATGTAAGAGATCTCTAATGAACTAATGCGTAACCCCTCTGAGGAAGCGTTAGTGAAACGCCGCGTCAGGGGTCTCCTCTATTTTTAACTGGCCTCACTAGTTGCCTTATACTTTAATATAACAGCATGTTAGAAAAAACTAAAAATACTTAAAAAATTTATAATCTGAAAACGTAGAACTAGTTGTACTATTGAAGGTGCTAACGTTTATTACGGCTAACTATTGGGGGGCGGTGTTGTCTCATATTAGGCACGGTTCTCCTTGCCAAACATAGCACATTCAGGATATATAATACAATAGAATATTGAATAGGTACTTGGTACTTAGCACACAATAAGCTACGTAGGTCCATGCAGTGGTAATTGTTTATAGCCTCAGGTGACAGCCTTTCTCTGGCTACTATTAATGGCTAACTAGCAACGCTTCTAAGAACCAGTTGTTTAATCATAAGTATAACATACCAAGCAACACAGTGCTTCAGACGATAAGAATACAAGTTGCATGAAACCGTAATACAAGGAAATCTCACTTTGATACTATATAGAAGCTACTTAATCAGTAGCACGGTACAGCAGAGGTGTTTACACACACTGGCTCTTTGTATAAAATACACAGTACACCCTGCAAGGCTAAGATTACTCCTTAGGCAGTATCCCATAAATATAACGTTATATAACTGAAAGAAGCCATAGTATAACGTATGACATTTTATTAAGGAGACAGCCTTTAAATAAAACGTTTAATCTTCAGATAACTGTTTGAGTACCTAATTGCTACCACTAGGTGATACAACAAACAACTTCAAGTACCTAGATTATTATAGTTATCTAGTGCCGGCTGCCACCCTAGCCTGAGCTTACACTAGTAGCACCAACATATATAAGCAGTTCTAATTGCTAGGCCCAAAAGGGCAACAACACAAAGTAAATATATTTCTTACTATATATAGAATCTATGACATATATATGACTTAAATAATATAGAAACTACAGTAAGAAATAAGGAACAAGAGACTATAGAGCTCTGTGCATATTCACAGCTTAAATATTACTGCTTTCAGCATTACTAGTTCTACCTTTGCAGCACAAATATAACATGCTGTTTTTTCACGTAGCACAGTGAGTGTGTTTTTAAATTCTTTAGGGCAGTATTATCATCCACTAAAGCTGTCTTTTTAAACCAATAATCAATAAAAGTTAAATTTTAACGTACAATATCTTCCAAGACGATCAAGTCACAGTAATTCAAATGAAATATAGAAATAATTATTATAACAGTGCATAGAAGCATTCTTTTTTCTCGTGACCAATCTGCTTCAACAGCAGTTTTAGTCACAATCAGTATTAAATTGTATTCCTATGCTTACGCACTGCTCCTATAGTGTTTAACATGATTTATTGATAAATATAACAGATAATATTACAAAACACTATAAGAGAAACTACTAATTACCATCAAAACAAAAAGGTTCTATAACTCTTTTTTCTGCTTCCACAATTGCTGTCTATCTGCATCCACATTCCAGGAGTAGACAACTGAGAAGCCGATTTTCTGAGCAGACACTTTTCATCCCGGAGAGTGGGAACTCTATCCGGAGGTGTTTTCCAGCTTAGTCCCCAAATGGGGGGTGCCAGCGTTATCGCTGATGGCGTCCTGTCAGAACACCAAGCTTCCAAGGTACGGTTCAAGGTCAAGAGATCCGCAGGCCGTTCTGATAGATGCTCTGGCAGTTCCTTGGGTTTTCAGGTTGGCATACCTGTTTCCTCCGTTTGCTCTCCTTCCACGAGTCATTGCTCGTATCAAACAGGAGAAGGCGTTAGTGATTCTAACAGCCCCTGGGTGGCCTCGCAGGATCTGGTTTGCAGACCTAGGGGAGATGTCATTTCTCACACCTTGGAGACTACCTCTGAGGATGGACCTCCTGATTCAGGGTCCCTTCCTTTGTCCAAATCTCGTTTTTTTTAAAGCTGACTGCTTGGAGATTGAATGCTTAATTCTGTCTAAGTGTGGTTTTTTTCTGAGTTGGTCATTAAGACCCTGATTCAGACTTGCAAGCCTGTTACAAGAAAGATTTACCATAAGATATGGCATAAATATCTTTATTCAGTTAACAGGGTTTGTCTAGGATCCTGGTTTCAGCAGCACTTAGCTCACCCACTAATGTTACACCTCTCTCCAAAGGGGAGTAACCATTAGTACAATAGAAAAAATAGGAGATCGTGGGTGGCGCTCAAAGAGCAGTCTGCTTCTGTATAAATCTTGATATAAATAATTTAATTAAAAGAAAAAAAAATTTCAAGAATTTTTTTTTTTAAAAATTATAAATTAATAAAAAATTATAAGTTAATAAAAATTTCCTAGTACAATCTGTGTCCTGCAAATTTCAAAATTCCTCTACAAAGTTACTCACAAACTGTTAAAATAATCTCACTCAAGTTTCAAACACATTTATAATTTTATTAAACACTTCAGAGTTAACACTTCAAAATTAATAAACTTCAAAATTAATAAAATCAATTCCTGAATACCTAGTACACCGGTGTCTCAACTTACATTAGGTTTTTCATATAAGGATTCCTCAATTACTTACTTCTAAAAAATTCCAAACATTTACCGGAATATAATAGGTAACTTGCTTAATACAAGCAACACAGTAGCTAACAGTTATCACAAATACTTCTTTCAATTGACACAAGTTAACTCAATCAGTTTCAATGTGCAAATATATACTTTGTCTTAAAATATTCCATGTAGATAACAGAGAATGAAGCCGAGAAAAAAAGATGTTAAAACTTGCTGAATACACCAAGCACTTTTTAGCGTGAATTCAATCTAATGCAATTTACCCAACAATTTTTCTTGCTCTCTTACAACCGGAATCAAATTTCAATATTCACAGGTTTGTGCAATTTTTTAATATATTTCAAAAGTCCGTTTGCCGGTTATGTTAATGCATTCCTTTTAGCAAAGGTAAATGTTACATATAGAATCCAAGCCACTTAGTTGCATTTAATATAGTAAGTTCCTTTTAGCAGAGATGAATTTTACATGCAAAGTCCAAGTCTCTTAATTGCACTCTATAGGGTGTATAATACCTGTTATCTCCTGTTGATGGATGGTTCCTTACTCCGTTTCTAGATATCGCTTCCCAGCGTTTCACTTAGTCACGAGCTGTTGATGTTTGGCTACCAGGAGCCGTTACTCACCAATCAGCTTCAAGATCGTATAGTGCGCGCACTGTTTGAATCCGATGCTGTCAGGCTCCTACCGCAATTTCTTCATACAGCCTTTTTCCTTCCTTAATGCGTGAAGAAATACTTGCGGTTATGGGAGCAGCCATGGATAGACTTTCAGTTTGCTTTGGCAGATAGAAACAAGCAAATAAATTCTCCAATAGTTTGGCTCTTTTTCTCTCTGTATTCCTTAGAGCTCAGGTGTTGATCAACAGGTGTCGGCTCTCTGTGAGCCTTTGTCAGAAGCCATTGTGGAACCCCCTCTTAGAATGTGTACCAAATGCACTGATCTTACTATAAATTATAAAGACCATATTCTGGCTTTAAAAGATTTATCACCAGAGGAAATTGACAAGGGGGAAGTTATGCCGACTAACTCTTCCCACGTGTCAGAACCTATAACTCCCGCTCAAGGGACGCCAAGTACATCTAGCGTGCCCATTGCGTATACTTTACAAGACATGGCGGCAGTTATGAATCATACCCTTACAGAGGTATTGTCCAAACTGCCAGGGTTACAAGGAAAGCGAGATAGCTCTGGGGCTATAACAAATACAGAGCTCTCTGACGCTTTAGTAGCTATGTCTGATATACCCTCACAATGTGCAGAAGCCGAAGCAGGAGAGCTTCTATCTGTGGGTGATTTTTCTGATTCAGGGAAGACACTTCAACCTGATTCTGATATGTCTACATTTAAATTTAAGCTTGAACACCTCCGCGTGTTGCTCAGGGAGGTTTTAGCAACTTTGGATGACTGTGACGCCATTGTAGTCCCAGAGAAATTGTTTAAGTTGGATAAATACTATGCAGTGCCTGTTTACACTGATGTTTTTCCAATTCCTAAGAGATTATCAGAAATTATTACTAAGGAATGGGATAGACCAGGTGTACCGTTCTCTCCCCCTCCTGTTTTTAAAAAGATGTTTCCTATAGATGCCGCTACACAGGACTTATGGCAGACGGTCCCTAAGGTGGAGGGAGCAGTCTCTACCCTAGTAAAGCGTACAACTATCCCAGTCGAGGACAGTTGTGCTTTTCTAGATCCAATGGACAAAAAATTAGAGGGTTACCTTAAGAAAATTTTTATTCAACAAGGTTTTATTCTCCAGCCTCTTGCATGCATTGCCCCAGTCACTGCTGCCGCGGCTTTCTGATTTGAGTCCCTAGAGGAGGCTCTACAGGTTGAAACCCCGTTGGAAGATATTATTGACAAGCTTAGGGCCCTTAAGCTAGCAAATTCATTTGTTTCTGACGCCGTTGTTCATTTAACCAAGCTAACGGCTAAAAATTCAGGTTTTGCTATTCAGGCGCGTAGGGCACTATGTCTTAAATCCTGGTCAGCTGACGTGACTTCTAAGTCTAAATTTCTCAACATTCCCTTCAAAGGACAGATCCTATTCGGGCCTGGACTGAAGGAGATCATTTTTGACATCACTGGAGGAAAAGGTCACGCCCTTCCTCAAGACAGGTCCAACAAATTAAGGACCAGTCTAGTTTTCGGCCCTTTCGAAACCTCAAGA
Source organism: Bombina bombina (assembly GCF_027579735.1). Lineage (NCBI taxonomy): Eukaryota > Metazoa > Chordata > Amphibia > Anura > Bombinatoridae > Bombina > Bombina bombina. The sequence continues at coordinate 502,449,770 of NC_069504.1, forward strand.
GTGGCGCAGCTTCAACTTCCTCTAACACAAAACAAGAGGGAACTTTTGCCCAGTCTAAGCCGGTCTGGAGACCTAACCAGGCTTGGAACAATGGGAAACAGGCCAAGAAGCCTGCTGCTGCCTCTGACAGCATGAAGGAGCAGCCCCCGATCCGGAAACGGATCTAGTAGGTTGCAGACTCTCTCTCTTCGTCCAGGCTTGGGCAAGAGATGTCCAGGATCCCTGGGCATTGGAAATTGTGTCCAAGGGTTATCTTCTGGAATTCAAAACCTCTCCCCCAAAAGGGAGATTTCATCTCTCACTTTTATCTACAAACCAGATAAAGCGAAAAGCATTCTTACATTGTGTTCAAGACCTTCTAGTTATGGGAGTGATCCACCCAGTTCCGCAGGAGGAACAGGGACAGGGCTTTTATTCAAATCTGTTTGTTGTTGCGGCCTTCTGGTTTGAGTCTCTAGAAAAGGCTTTACGGGTAGTAACCCCGTTGGATGATATCCTTGACAAGCTTAAAGCTCTTAAGCTAGCCAATTCATTTGTTTCTGACGCCGTTGTTCATTTAACGAAGCTAACGGCTAAAAACTCAGGTTTTGCTATTCAGGCACGTAGGGCGCTATGGCTTAAATCCTGGTCAGCTGACGTTACTTCAGTCTAAGCTTCTCAACATTCCCTTCAAGGGGCAGACCCTATTCGGGCCTGGACTGAAGGAGATCATTTCTGATATTACTGGAGGAAAAGGTCACTCCCTTCCTCAGAATAGGTCCAACAAATTAAAGGTAAGTTAAAGTTGAGCACACTACTTAACGATATGTTTAATAGTTTCAAAAATTAACATAAGTTTCATTCATCATTCTAATAATATTTCACCTAATTATAAATTTATGTACCTTTCAAACATTGTTCAGAGACAAATCTTTCGTCCGCCCGACATTTTGGGTAATTTGATTGACAGTCGCTAGCTATATTATACTCCAATCTGCAGTTTCCCCTTCAGGGGTTTAGCCCATCCATTCTGACGTCACTCGATGACTGAGCGCATGCGTCGGACTAAACTCAACCCACTTCAACCTGTGCTCGTTCGTGAGTAGCGCATGCGCAGTGCTAGCTCTGTAGCGATCGCTTTGTTTTGCTTCATTCTATCAATTGCAACGATCGCGCTGCAAGTGAGGGTAATATGTAAAGCTCTTTGTGTTTTATAATCAAGTGCAATTTAAACAATGTATCGGGCAGTGGGGGAAGTGGCGCATGCGCATACGAAATTGACTCTGTGAACGCGCATTGAGCTGACGTAAACAGAGGGGTGAGAACGCTCAATGAAATAAGAGAGAAACACGGAAGTGGCATGGGGAGGAGAATTGAATAGAACGGTAGGAATTATAAACCTTCTATTTCATGTAAAATAAATAATATAACAAAAAACAAAGTTAGCGACTACCTTATGGTTGATTAGTACATTGATTATAGGGATTCAATAGCAAGAAACTTTACTTTACCTTACCTTTAAGGACCAAACAGACTAATTTTCGTTCCTTTCGAAAATTCAAGAGTGGCGCAGCTTCAACTTCCTCTAATACAAAACAAGAGGGAAATTTTGCCCAGTCCAAGCCGGTCTGGAGACCTAACCAGGCTTGGAACAAAGGAAAGCAGGCCAAAAAACCTGCTGCTGCCTCTAAAACAGCATGAAGGATCAGCCCCCGATCCGGAAACGGATCTAGTAGGGGGCAGACTTTCTCTCTTCGCCCAGGCTTGGGCAAGAGATGTCCAGGATCCCTGGGCGTTGGAAATTGTGTCCCAGGGATATCTTCTGGACTTCAAATCTTCTTTCCCAAAAGGGAGATTTCATCTCTCACAATTATCTGCAAACCAGATAAAGAGAGAGGCATTCTTACATTGTGTTCAAGACCTCCTAGTTATGGGAGTGATCCACCCAGTTCCAAAGGAGGAACAGGGGCAAGGCTTCTATTCAAATCTGTTTGTAGTTCCCAAGAAAGAGGGAACCTTCAGACCAATCTTAGATCTCAAGATCTTAAACAAATTTCTCAGGGTCCCATCCTTTAAGATGGAGACTATTCGAACCATCCTACCTATGATCCAGGAGGGTCAATATATGACTACCGTGGACTTAAAGGATGCTTATTTTCACATTCCGATACACAGAGATCATCATCGGTTTCTCAGGTTCGCCTTCCTAGACAGGCATTACAAGTTTGTGGCTCTTCCCTTTGGGTTAGCTACGGCACCATGAATCTTTACGAAGGTTCTAGGGTCACTCCTAGCGGTCCTAAGTCCGCGGGGTATAGCAGTAGCCCCTTACCTAGACGACATTCTGATACAGGCGTCGAATTTTCAAATCGCCAGGTCCCATACGGACATTGTTCTGGCATTCCTGAGGTCTCATGGGTGGAAGGTGAACGAAGAAAAGAGTTCTCTATCCCCTCTCACAAGAGTTTCCTTCCTAGGAACTCTGATAGATTCTGTAGAAATGAAGATTTACCTGACAGAGGCCAGGTTGTCAAAACTTCTAAATTCCTGCCGTGTTCTTTATTCTACTTCTCGCCCTTTAGTGGCTCAGTGTATGGAAGTAATCGGCTTAATGGTAGCGGCAATGGACATAGTGCCGTTTGCCCGCCTACATCTCAGACCGCTGCAACTTTGCATGCTCAGTCAGTGGAATGGGGATTACACAGATTTGTCTCCTCTACTAAATCTGGATCAAGAGACCAGGGATTCTCTTCTCTGGTGGCTATCTCGGGTCCATCTGTCCAAGGGTATGACCTTCCGCAGGCCAGATTGGACAATAGTAACGACAGATGCCAGCCTTCTGGGCTGGGGTGCAGTCTGGAACTCCCTGAAGGCTCAGGGCTCTTGGACTCAGGAGGAGGCACTCCTTCCGATAAACATTCTGGAACTAAGAGCGATATTCAATGCTCTTCAGGCTTGGCCTCAGCTTGCTGCGGTCAGGTTCATCAGATTTCAGTCGGACAATATTACGACTGTAGCCTATATCAACCATCAAGGGGGAACAATGAGTTCCCTAGCAATGTTGGAGGTTTAAAAAATAATTCTATGGGCAGAGGTTCACTCTTGCCATCTATCAGCTATCCATATCCCAGGAGTAGAGAACTGGGAGGCGGATTTTCTAAGTCGGCAGACTTTTCATCCGGGGGAGTGGGAACTCCATCTGGAGGTATTTGCATAGTTGATTCAACTTTGGGGCAAACCAGAACTGGATCTCATGGCGTCTCGTCAGAACGCCAAGCTTCCTTGTTACGGATCCAGGTCCAGGGATCCCAAGGCAGCTCTGATAGATGCTCTAGCAGCGCCTTGGTCCTTCAACCTGGCTTATGTGTTTCCACTGTTTCCTCTGCTCCCTCGTCTGATTGCCAAGATCAAGCAGGAGAGAGAGCTTCGGTGATTTTGATAGCACCTGCGTGGCCACGCAGGACTTGGTATGCAGATCTGGTGGACATGTCATCCCTTCCACCATGGACTCTGCCGCTGAGGCAGGACCTTCTACTTCAGGGTCCTTTCAACCATCCAAATCTAATTTCTCTGCGTCTGACTGCTTGGAGATTGAACGCTTGATTTTATCAAAGCGTGGTTTCTCTGAGTCGGTCATTGATACCTTAATTCAGGCTCGAAAGCCGGTCACCAGGAAAATGTATCATAAGATATGGTGTAGATATCTTCATTGGTGTGAATCCAAAGGTTACTCATGGAGTAAGGTCAGGATTCCTAGGATATTATCTTTTCTCGAAGAAGGATTGGAGAAGGGATTGTCAGCTAGTTCCTTAAAGGGACAGATTTCTGCTCTGTCTATTCTTTTGCACAAGCGTCTGTCTGATGTTCCAGATGTTCAGGCGTTTTGTCAGGCTTTAGTTAGAATCAAGCCTGTGTTTAAACCTGTTGCTCCGCAATGGAGTTTAAATTTAGTTCTTAAAGTTCTTCAAAGGGTTCTGTTTGAACCTCTGCATTCCATAGATATTAAGCTTTATCTTGGAAAGTTCTGTTTTTGGTAGCTATCTCTTCGGCTCGAAGAGTTTCAGAGTTATCTGCCTTGCAGTGTGATTCCCCTTATCTGATCTTCCATGCAGATAAGGTAGTTTTGCGTACCAAACCTGGGTTTCTTCCTAAGGTGGTATCTAATAAGAATATCAATCAGGAGATTGTTGTTCCGTCACTGTGTCCTAATCCTTCTTCAAAGAAGGAACGTCTATTACACAATCTTGACGTGGTTCGTGCTTTAAAGTTTTATTTACAAGCTACTAAAGATTTTCGTCAAACATCTGCATTGTTTGTTGTCTACTCTGGACAGAGGAAAGGCCAGAAGGCTTCAGCAACTTCACTTTTCTTTTGGTTAAGAAGTATAATCCGCTTAGCTTATGAGACTGCTGGCCAGCAGCCTCCTGAAAGAATTACAGCTCATTCCACTAGAGCGGTGGCTTCCACATGGGCTTTTAAAAATGAGGCTTCTGTTGAACAGATTTGTAAGGCGGCGACTTCGTCCTCGCTTCATACTTTTTTCTAAATTCTACAAATTTGATACTTTTGCTTCCTCGGAAGCTATTTTTGGGAGAAAGGTATTACAGGCAGTGGTGCCTTCCGTTTAAGCGCCTGCCTTGTCCCTCCCTTCATCCGTGTCCTATAGCTTTGGTATTGGTATCCCACAAGTAATGGATGAATCCGTGGACTGGATACACCTTACAAGAGAAATTTATGCTTACCTGATAAATTTATTTCTCTTGTGGTGTATCCAGTCCACGGCCCGCCCTGTCATTTTAAGGCAGGTGTTTTTTATTTTTAAACTACAGTCACCACTGCACCCTATAGTTTCTCCTTTCTCTTCCTTGTCTTCGGTCGAATGACTGGAGGTGGCAGTTAGGGGAGGAGCTATATAGACAGCACTGCTGTGGGTGATCCTCTTGCAGCTTCCTGTTGGGAAGGAGAATATCACACAAGTAATGGATGAATCCGTGGACTGGATACACCACAAGAGAAATAAATTTATCCTCTTGCAGCTTCTTGTTGGGAAGGAGAATGTCACACAAGTAATGGATGAATCCGTGGACTGGATACACCACAAGAGAAATAAATTTATCATTCTTAAGAGAAGCATACATTTTGTATTTTAGATGTACCCTATACTGACTTTAAAAGTAATTTGAACTATTGGTTAAGAGCTCCATACACAAAGATAAGAACAATACATAAAAAAATGTATGAAAGTATATAATAAAAGTAATAAAAATAATACTAAGAAGGCAAAAACACCTACAAAGGAATAAAAATATCAGTCCTTAAGAGGTATTCCTTGTTAAAGGGACACTGAACGTGTACAAATAAAACCTCTTTTCACTTGAGTCCAGTTGCGCTCTTCTTCTCTTGTTTTCCAGCGTCTGCCTTCTTCTAAGGGACATTTGATGATACACCCTTTGAAAAGCTGCATACACCATTTTGTTTGGTGAGGACTTAAGAGGAAAACTAATTGACTGTGTAATCGTTTTTTCTGCAGATAACTAATTGGTGAGATTCCCTAAAGGGACACTGAACCCAAATTTCTCCAACATAGGTGTGTCCGGTCCACGGCGTCATCCTTACTTGTGGGATATTCTCCTCCCCAACAGGAAATGGCAAAGAGCCCAGCAAAGCTGGCCATATAGTCCCTCCTAGGCTCCGCCTACCCCAGTCATTCTCTTTGCCGTTGCACAGGCAACATCTCCACGGAGATGGCTTAGAGTTTTTTGGTGTTTAAATGTAGTTTTTGTTCTTCAATCAAGAGTTTGTTATTTTAAAATAGTGCTGGTATGTACTATTTACTCTGAAACAGAAAAGAGATGAAGATTTCTGTTTGTAAGAGGAAAATGATTTTAGCAACCGTTACTAAAATCGATAGCTGTTTCCACACAGGACTGTTGAGATGAAGTAACTTCAGTTGGGGGAAACAGTGGGCAGACTTTGCTGCTTGAGGTATGACACATTTCTAACAAGACTCGGTAATGCTGGAAGCTGTCATTTTCCCTATGGGAACCGGTAAGCCATTTTCTTAGTTTAAGTAAAAGAATAAAGGGCTTCATTAGGGTTTAAAAAATTGGTAGACATTTTTCTGGGCTAAAACGATTACTTTACTAAGTATATTTGGCAGATTATTACTTTTAATAGTTGTTAAATCTTGGGGATTGTTTTAATAAAAACGGCAGGCACTGTATTGGACACCTTTTTCACTGGGGGCCTTTTCTAGTCATAGACAGAGCCTCATTTTCGCGCCTCTAATGCGCAGTTGTTTTTGGAAAGCATGGCATGCAGATGCATGTGTGAGGAGCTAAGAACCACTGAAAAAGCTTATAGAAGGCATCATTTGGTATCGTATTCCCCTCTGGGCTTGATTGGGTCTCAGCAAAGCAGATACCTGGGACTGTATAGGGGTTAAATGTAAAAACGGCTCTGGTTCCGTTATTTTAAGGGTTAAAGCTTTCAAATTTGGTGTGCAATACTTTTAAGGCTTTAAGTTACTGTGGTGAAATTTTGGTGAATTTTGAACAATTCCTTCATACTTTTTCACATATTCAGTAATAAAGTGTGTTCAGTTTAAAATTTAAAGGGACAGTAACGGTTTTATTGTAAAACGTTTTTTGTGCTTTGTTGACAAGTTTAAGCCTGTTTAACATGTCTGAACCATCAGATAACGATGTTCTATATGTATGAAAGCCAATGTGTCTCCCCATTTAAATATATGTGATATATTTGTGTCATAATGTCCAAACAAAGTAGGGATAATAATGCCATAGATATGATATTGCCCAAGATGATTCCTCTAATGAGGGGAGTAAGCATGGTACTGCATCATCCCCTTCTGTGTCTACACCAGTTTTGCCCACACAAGAGGCCCCTAGTACATCTAGTGCGCCAATACTTATTACCATACAACAATTAATGGCTGTAATGGATAATTCTATTGCATGCATTTTTTCCAAAATGCCTACTTATCAGAGAAAGCGTGATTGCTCTGTTTTAAACACTGAAGAGCAAAAGGACGCTGATGATATCTGTTCTGACATACCCTCACACCTATCTGAAGGGGCCAGGAGGGAGGTTTTGTCTGAGGGAGAAATTTCAGATTCAGGGAAAATTTCTCAACAAGCAGAACCTGATATTGTAACTTTTAAATTTAAATTACAACATCTCCACGCACTACTTAAGGAGGTATTATCTACTCTGGATGATTGTGACAATTTGGTCATTCCAGAGAAATTAGGTAAGATGGACAAGTTCCTAGAGGTTCCGGTGCCCCCCGATGTTTTTCCTATACCCAAGCGGGTGGCGGACATAGTAAATAAGGAGTGGGAAAGGCCCGGCATACCTTTTTGTCCTCCCCCTATATTTAAGAAATTATTTCCTATAGTCGACCCCAGAAAGGACTTATAGCATACAGTCCCCAAGGTCGAGGGGGCGGTTTCTACTCTAAACAAACGCACTTCTATTCCTATAGAAGATAGTTGTGCTTTCAAGATCCTATGGATTAAAGGTTAGAGGGTTTGCTTAAAAAGATGTTTGTTCAGCAAGGTTACCTTCTACAACCAATTTCATGCATTGTTCCTGTCACTACAGCTGCGTGTTTCTGGTTCGAAGAACTAGAAAAGTCGCTCAATAAAGAATCTTCGTACGAGGTGGTTTTGGACAGAGTTCAAGCTCTTAAATTGGCTAACTCTTTTATTTTAGATGCCGCTTTGCAATTAGCTAGATTAGCGGCAAATAATTCAGGGTTTGCTATCGTGGCGCGCAGAGCGCTTTTGCTTAACATCCCTTTCAAGGGTAAAACACTGTTTGGCCCTGACTTGAAAGAGATTATTTCAGACATCACTTTTTTCGTCCCTTTCGCAGAAACAGACCAGCCTCAAATTCTACACCCTCTAAGCAAGAGGGTAATACTTCTCAAACCAAGCCAGCCTGGAGGCCGATGCAAGGCTGGAACAAGGGTAAGCAGGCCAAGTCACCTGCCACTGCTACCAAAACAGCATGAAGTGTTGGCCCCCGATCTGGGAACGGATCTAGTAGGGGGCAGACTCTCTCTCTTCGCCCAGGCGTGTGCAAGAGATGTTCAGGATCCCTGGGCGTTGGAGATCATATCTCAGGGATATCTTCTGGACTTCAAAGCTTCTCCTCCACAAGGGAGATTTCACCTTTCAAGATTATCTGCAAACCAGATAAAGAAAGAGGCATTCCTAAGCTGCGTACAAGATCTCCTTGTAATGGGAGTGATCCATCCAGTTCCGCGGACGGAACAAGGACAGGGGTTTTATTCAAATCTGTTTGTGGTTCCCAAAAAAGAGGGAACCTTCAGACCAATTTTGGATTTAAAGATCCTAAACAAATTCCTCAGAGTTCCGTCATTCAAGATGGAAACTATTCGAACCATTTTACCCATGATCCAAGAGGGTCAGTACATGACCACAGTGGACTTAAAGGATGCCTACCTTCACATTCCGATTCACAAGAATCATCATCAGTTCCTGAGGTTTGCCTTTCTAGACAGGCATTACCAATTTGTAGCTCTTCCATTCGGGTTGTCTACAGCCCCAAGAATTTTTACAAAGGTTTCTGGGCTCGCTTCTGGCGGTCCTAAGTCCGCGAGGCATAGCGGTGGCTCCTTACCTGGACGACATCCTGATACAGGCGTCAAGCTTTCAAATTGCCAAATCTTATACAGAGATAGTTCTGGCATTCCTGAGGTCACATGGGTTGAAAGTGAACGAAGAAAAGAGTTCTCTATCTCCTCTCACAAGGGTTTCCTTCCTAGGGACTCTAATAGATTCTGTAGAAATGAAAATGTACCTGACGGAGTCCAGGTTATCAAAACTTCTAAATGCTTGCCGTGTTCTTCACTCCATTCCGCGCCCCACGGTGGCTCAATGCATGGAAGTAATCGGCTTAATGGTAGCGGCGATGGACATAGTGCCATTTGCGCGCCTGCATCTCAGACCGCTGCAATTATGCATGCTCAGTCAGTGGAATGGGGATTACACAGATTTGTCCCCTCTACTAAATCTGGATCAGGAAACCAGAGACTCTCTTCTCTGGTGGTTATTTCGGGTCCATCTGTCGAAGGGTATGACCTTTCGCAGACCAGATTGGACAATTGTAACAACAGATGCCAGCCTTCTAGGTTGGGGTGCAGTCTGGAACTCCCTGAAGGCTCAGGGTTCATGGACTCAGGAGGAGAAACTCCTCCCAATAAATATTCTGGAGTTAAGAGCAATATTCAATGCTCTTCTAGTTTGGCCTCAGCTAGCAACACTGAGGTTCATCAGATTTCAGTCGGACAACATCACGACTGTGGCTTACATCAACCATCAAGGGGGAACCAGGAGTTCCCTAGCGATGTCAGAAGTCTCCAAGATAATTCGCTGGGCAGAGACTCACTCTTGCCACCTGTCAGCAATCCATATCCCAGGTGTAGAGAACTGGGAGGCGGATTTTCTAAGTTGTCAGACTTTTCATCCGGGGGAATGGGAACTCCATCCGGAGGTGTTTGCTCAATTGGTTCTCCGTTGGGGCAAACCAGAATTGGATCTCATGGCGTCTCGCCAGAACGCAAAGCTTCCTTGTTACGGATCCAGGTCCAGGGACCCAGAAGCGGCACTGATAGATGCTCTAGCAGCGCCTTGGTTCTTCAACCTGGCTTATGTGTTTCCACCGTTTCCTCTGCTCCCTCGTCTGATTGCCAAAATCAAACAGGAGAGAGCATCGGGGATATTGACAGCGCCTGCGTGGCCACGCAGGACCTGGTATGCAGACCTAGTGGACATGTCATCCTTTCCACCATGGACTCTGCCTCTGAGACAAGACCTTCTAATACAAGGTCCTTTCAATCATCCGAATCTACTTTCTCTGAGACTGACTGCATGGAGATTGAACGCTTGATCCTATCAAAGCGTGGCTTCTCCGAGTCAGTAATTGATACCTTAATACAGGCATGAAAGCCTGTCACCAGGAAAATTTACCACAAGATATGGCGTAAATATCTTCATTGGTGTGAATCCAAGAATTACTCATGGAGTAGGGTTAGGATTCCTAGGATATTGTCCTTCCTCCAAGAGGGTTTGGACAAAGGATTATCAGCTAGTTCTTTAAAGGGACAGATTTCTGCTCTGTCTATTCTTTTACACAAGCGTCTGGCAGAAGTTCCAGACGTTCAGGCATTTTGTCAGGCTTTAGTTAGAATTAAGCCTGTGTTTAAACCTGTTGCTCCTCCATGGAGCTTAAACTTGGTTCTTAAAGTTCTTCAAGGGGTTCTGTTTGAACCCCTTCATTCTATTGATATCAAACTTCTTTCATGGAAAGTTCTTTTTCTGATGTCTATTTCCTCGGCTCGAAGAGTCTCGGAGTTATCTGCCTTACATTGTGATTCTCCTTATCTGATCTTTCATTCAGATAAAGTTGTTCTGCGTACAAAACCTGGGTTTTTACCTAAGGTGGTTTCTAACAAGAATATCAATCAAGAGATTGTTGTTCCATCATTATGTCCTAATCCTTCTTCAAAGAAGGAATGTCTTTTGCATAATCTAGACGTAGTCCGTGCCTTAAAGTTTTACTTACAGGCTACTAAAGATTTTCGCCAAACATCTAACCTGTTTGTTGTTTACTCTGGACAGAGGAGAGGTCAAAGGGCCTCGGCAACCTCTCTTTCTTTTTGGCTTCGGAGTATAATCCGTTTAGCCTATGAGACTGCTGGACAGCAGCCTCCTGAAAGGATTACAGCTCATTCTACTAGAGCTGTGGCTTCCACCTGGGCCTTTAAAAATGAAGCCTCTGTTGAACAGATTTGCAAGGCTGCAACTTGGTCTTCGCTTCATACTTTTTCCAAATTTTACAAATTTGATACTTTTGCTTCTTCGGAGGCTGGTTTTGGGAGAGAGGTTCTACAGGCAGTGGTTCCTTCCGTTTAAGTTCCTGCCTTATCCCTCCCATCATCCGTGTACTTTAGCTTTGGTATTGGTATCCCACAAGTAATGGATGATCTGTGGACTGGATACACTTAACAAGAGAAAAGATAATTTATGCTTACCTGATAAATTTATTTCTCTTGTAGTGTATCCAGTCCACAGCCCGCCCTGTCCTTTTCAGGCAGGTCTATATTTTAATTAAACTACAGTCACCACTGCACCCTATGGTTTCTCCTTTCTCGGCTTGTTTCGGTCGAATGACTGGATATGGCAGTGAGGGGAGGAGCTATAGCAGCTCTGCTGTGGGTGATCCTCTTGCAACTTCCTGTTGGTAAGGAGAATATCCCACAAGTAATGGATGATCCGTGGACTGGATACACTACAAGAGAAATAAATTTATCAGGTAAGCATAAATTATGTTTTTGCTTGGCTATTCGTCATACTAGTTTCTGGTAAGGTGGGACGGGTTTTATAGAGTTCTTGGGGTTTGGAAATCTTTGCCTCCTGCTAGTGGCTGGAAAGCATAATTACCAGGTGTAATGGTTCATGCACTCAAACCACCATGAATGAAATACATTTATCAGGTAATCATAAATTGGCTTTTTTTCCCTAATAAAATAGCATGTTCTGAAGCTTACAGGTTTCATGTTTGTTTTTTAACTATTACAGCTGATGGTCTTCCTCAAGTATTCTACTTTGGACCATGTGGAAAATACAATGCCATGGTACTGGAGCTTCTAGGCCCAAGTTTGGAAGATTTGTTTGACCTCTGTGATCGTACATTTACCCTGAAGACTGTGTTGATGATAGCCATTCAGCTGGTAAGTATCAATGGCACCCGTTACAGGGTTTGTAGAAAATAGAAAATAACATGTACTTTAGGAGGAAACATATTTGCTTGGGAGCATCAAAGGAAATGTTTATCGTGGCTCCCACAAGTAGCACTCAATACAGAAGGCTATCGCTTTTATAGTGACTAGAAAAGAATAAACAACATTTACATAAAAGGTTGCCACAACCATCATCTATGATGCTTAGTACTTTAGAGTTATAGTTGATCATAGATCGTTCCTGCTATAAGATATATGCTGGTGTCTCTCCTGCCAATGGGTTCAGCTTTATGCAGTGTCTCATTGCCAGTTCTCAATTTCTTTCATGTAATTAGCAAGAGTCCATGAGCTAGTGACGTATGGGATATACATTCCTACCAGGAGGGGCAAAGTTTCCCAAACCTCAAAATGCCTATAAATACACCCCTCACCACACCCACAATTCAGTTTTACAAACTTTGCCTCCCGTGGAGGTGGTGAAGTAAGTTTGTGCTAGATTCTTCGT
>NC_069504.1:502462137-502462442 GCF_027579735.1 Bombina bombina
GACAACCTTTCAAATATAGGTGATAGAGATAAGGGACGGTTATACCAGAGCCCTTCAGGGTAACTAAAACCTCCTTAGGTAGCAAACTGAAGTTATCTAGAACAGTGGTCCTCAACCAAGGTGACCTCAAGGCCCGGTAAATTTTAGCTACACATGTCCAGGGCCCGGTAGTTTTATTTATATATATATATATATATATATATATATATATAGATAGATATATAAAGTGAGCAGCAGCGGCGGACTGATCAGCCAGGCAAATAGGACCTGGGCCGAGGGACCAGGAAGTAGGGGTCCCACAAATG
>NC_069504.1:502463176-502469143 GCF_027579735.1 Bombina bombina
CCACTCCCCCGGATGAAAAGTCTGACGACTTAAGAAATCCGCCTCCCAGTTCTCCACTCCCGGGATGTGGATTGCTGACAGGTGGCAAGAGTGAGACTCTGCCCAGCGAATTATCTTTGATACTTCCATCATTGCTAGGGAGCTTCTTGTCCCTCCCTGGTGGTTGATGTAAGCTACAGTCGTGATGTTGTCCGACTGAAACATGATGAACCCCCGAGTTGTTAACTGGGGCCAAGCCAGAAGGGCATTGAGAACTGCTCTCAATTCCAGAATGTTTATTGGTAGGAGACTCTCCTCCTGATTCCATAGTCCCTGAGCCTTCAGAGAATTCCAGACAGCGCCCCAACCTAGTAGCCTGGCGTCTGTTGTTACAATTGTCCAGTCCGGCCTGCTGAATGGCATCCCCCTGGACAGATGTGGCCGAGAAAGCCACCATAGAAGAGAATTTCTTGTCTCTTGATCCAGATTCAGAGTAGGGGACAAGTCTGAGTAATCCCCATTCCACTGACTTAGCATGCACAATTGCAGCGGTCTGAGATGTAGGCGTGCAAAGGGTACTATGTCCATTGCCGCTACCATTAAGCCGATCACCTCCATGCATTGAGCTACTGACGGGTGTTGAATGGAATGAAGGACACAGCATGCATTTTGAAGCTTTGTTAACCTGTCTTCTGTCAGGTAAATCTTCATTTCTACAGAATCTATCAGAGTCCCCAAGAAGGGAACTCTTGTGAGTGGAAAGAGAGAACTCTTCTTTTCGTTCACCTTCCATCCATGCGACCTTAGAAATGCCAGTACTAACTCTGTATGAGACTTGGCAGTTTGAAAGCTTGAATGTCGTCTAGGTACGGAGCTACCGAAATTCCTCGCGGTCTTAGTACCGCCAGAAGAGCACCCAGAACCTTTGTGAAGATTCTTGGAGCCGTAGCCAATCCGAATGGAAGAGCTACAAACTGGTAATGCCTGTCTAGAAAGGCAAATCTTAGATACCGGTAATGATCTTTGTGAATCGGTATGTGAAGGTAAGCATCCTTTAAATCCACTGTGGTCATGTACTGACCCTTTTGGATCATGGGTAAAATTGTCCCGAATAGTTTCCATTTTGAACGATGGAACTCTTAGGAATTTGTTTAGGATCTTTAAATCCAAGAATGGCCTGAAAGTTCCCTCTTTTTTGGGAACCACAAACAGATTTGAGTAAAACCCTTGTCCTTGTTCGACCGCGGAACCGGATGGATCACTCCCATTAATAAAAGATCTTGTACGCAGCGTAGAAACGCCTCTTTCTTTATTTGGTTTGTTGACAACCTTGACAGATGAAATCTCCCTCTTGGGGGAGAGGATTTGAAGTCCAGAAGGTATCCCTGAGATATGATCTCTAACGCCCAGGGATCCTGGACATCTCTTGCCCAAGCCTGGGCGAAGAGAGAAAGTCTGCCCCCCCACTAGATCCGTTCCCGGATCGGGGGCCCTCGATTCATGCTGTCTTAGGGGCAGCAGCAGGTTTCCTGGCCTGCTTGCCCTTGTTCCAGGACTGGTTAGGTCTCCAGCCTTGTCTGTAGCGAGCAACAGCTCCTTCCTGTTTTGGTGCAGAGGAAGTTGATGCTGCTCCTGCTTTGAAATTACGAAAGGAACGAAAATTAGACTGTCTAGCCTTAGGTTTGGCTCTGTCTTGAGGCAGGGCATGGCCTTTACCCCCTGTAATGTCAGCGATAATTTCTTTCAACCCGGGCCCGAATAAGGTCTGCCCTTTGAAAGGAATATTAAGCAATTTAGATTTAGAAGTAACATCAGCTGACCAGGATTTTAGCCACAGTGCTCTGCGCGCCTGAATGGCGAATCCGGAATTCTTAGCCGTAAGTTTAGTTAAATGTACTACGGCATCCGAAATAAATGAGTTAGCTAACTTAAGGGCTTTAAGTTTGTGTGTAATCTCATCTAATGGAGCTGATTCAAGTGTCTCTTCCAGAGACTCAAACCAAAATGCTGCTGCAGCCGTGACAGGCGCAATGCATGCAAGAGGTTGCAATATAAAACCTTGTTGAACAAACATTTTCTTAAGGTAACCCTCTAACTTTTTATCCATTGGATCTGAAAAGGCACAGCTATCCTTCACCGGGATAGTGGTACGCTTAGCTAAAGTAGAAACTGCTCCCTCCACCTTAGGGACCGTTTGCCATAAGTCCCGTGTGGTGGTGGCGTCTATTGGAAACATCTTTCTAAATATTGGAGGGGGTGAGAACGGCACACCGGGTCTATCCCACTCCTTAGTAACAATTTCAGTAAGTCTCTTAGGTATAGGAAAAACGTCAGTACTCGACGGTACCGCAAAATATTTATCCAACCTACACAATTTCTCTGGTATTGCAACTGTGTTACAATCATTCAGAGCCGCCAACACCTCCCCTAATAATACACGGAGGTTTTCCAGCTTAAATTTAAAATTTGAAATATCTGAATCCAGTCTGTTTGGATCAGAACCGTCACCCGCAGAATGAAGCTCTCCGTCCTCATGTTCTGCAAATTGTGACGCAGTATCTGACATGGCCCTAATATTATCAGCGCACTCTGTTCTCACCCCAGAGTGATCACGCTTACCTCTTAGTTCTGGTAATTTAGCCAAAACTTCAGTCATAACAGTAGCCATATCCTGTAATGTGATTTGTAATGGCCGCCCAGATGTACTCGGCGCTACAATATCACGCACCTCCCGAGCGGGAGATGCAGGTACTGACACGTGAGGCGAGTTAGTCGGCATAACTCTCCCCTCGTTGTTTGGTGAAATATGTTCAATTTGTACAGATTGACTTTTATTTAAAGTAGCATCAATGCAGTTAGTACATAAATTTCTATTGGGCTCCACTTTGGCTTTAGCACATATAGCACAGATATCTTCCTCTGAATCAGACATGTTTAACACACTAGCAAATAAACTAGCAACTTGGAAATACTTTTCAAGTAATTTACTATAATATGCAAAATGTACTGTGCCTATAAGAAGCAGAGAAGAAGTTATGACAGTTGAAAATTGATAAACTGAAAAGTTATAGCATCAAATCTTTGTAAAAAACACACTTTTAGCAAAGGATTGCTCCCATTAGCAAAGGAAAATTAACCCTGATAGCAGAAAAAAAATACAGAAATAAACGTTTTTTATCACAGTCAACTACAATCTCACAGCTCTGCTGTGAGTGATTACCTCCCTCAAAACAAGTTTTGAAGACCCCTGAGTTCTGTAGAGATGAACCTGATCATGCAGGGAAGACAATAAACTTCTGACTGAAATTTTTTGATGCGTAGCAAAAGCGCCAAAAAAGGCCCCTCCCCCTCATACACAACAGTGAGAGAGATCAGTAAACTGTCATAAATTAAATAAAAACGACTGCCAAGTGGAAAAAATAGTGCCCAAAACATTTTTTCACCCAGTACCTCAGAAAATTAAACGATTTTACATGCCAGCAAAAAACGTTTAACATAAATAAATTAAGTGTTATTAAAAAGCCTGTTGCTAGTCCCTGCAAATTAGGCTAAAGTCTTATGCATACAGTATAATTCCAGTGAAGTGCCATTCCCCAGAATACTGAAGTGTAAAATATACATACATACATACATGACAGCCTGATACCAGTTGCTGCTACTGCATTTAAGGCTGAGTTCACATTATATCGTTATGGCAGAATTTTCTCATCAATTCCATTGTCAGAAAATAATAAGCTGCTACATACCTTTTGCAGATTAATCTGCCCGCTGTCCCCTGATCTGAAGTTTACCTCTCCTCAGATGGCCGAGAAACAGCAATATGATCTTAACTACTCCGGCTAAAATCATAGAAAAAACTCAGGTAGATTCTTCTTCAAATTCTACCAGAGAAGGAATAACACACTCCGGTGCTATTATAAAATAACAAACTTTTGATTGAAGGTATAAAACTAAGTATAATCACCACAGTCCTCTCACACATCCTATCTATTCGTTGGGTGCAAGAGAATGACTGGAGGTGACGTAGAGGGGAGGAGCTATATAGCAGCTCTGCTGGGTGAATCCTCTTGCACTTCCTGTTGGGGAGGAGTTAATATCCCAGAAGTAATGATGACCCGTGGACTGACCACACTTAACAGGAGAAATATCTTTGTTTTTTACATAGAGATGTTCAGGTGATATTTTCTAGTCAGCTTTTTACAGCTATACTGCATCACTTTCAAGTGTTTAAACATTTGGGTATTATGGCCCTTTAACTCCCAGCCTCAGTGCCTGTACGTAAGGTGCCATGAAAAACACCCTCCATACACAGAGAGCCTGATGTCCCATATAAAAAGCTCCATTTCTGAGCCTTATATGTGATAAAGGTATAATCAAAGTGCCCACTTTACTCTGAGTTTGTATTCCCCCAGAATAAAAAAATCAGCACTTACCTTAATGCTGTCCGACAGCAGGATAGCCCAAAAGGTTTAAGAGGTCCTCTCTCCCTCCTATAGCCCTGTGGAAAATGATAAGGCCTGAGTTAGACTTGCTTAGGCCATCAGGATAAGGGCAGCATAAATGTATGGGAGGCGCAGTGAGAATTATGTCCCACCAGTCCCCATTGCTCTAAAGTCACCAAGAGCTCTACTGAAGAGACTGATATGGACTATGGCTACATCCTAGAACAAAGCAGCACAATCTTGCACTACTATAAAAATAATAAACTCTTGATTGAAGAATCTATTCTAACACCTAACTTTACCTCTTCCTAGCACTAACGTAGGCAAAGAGAATGACTGGAGTGGGGGTGAAGGGAGGAGCTATTTAACAGCTCTGCTGTGGTGCTCTTTGCCGCCTCCTGCTGACCAGGAGGTGAATATCCCATAAGTAATGAAGATGATCCGTGGACTCGTGTCTTTAAAAAGAAAAAGGGTGGGTCTCATGGACTCTTGCCACTATAAAAGAAATGAATTCATCAGGTAAGTTCTTACATAAATTATGTTTTCTTTCATGTAAGTGGCAAGAGTACATGAGCTAGTGACGTATGGGATAAAATACCCAAGAGTCACTAGAGAGGGAGGGATAAAATAAAAACAGCTACTTCCGCTGAAAAAATTAAATCCAAAAAATTATTGTTTTCTTAAATTTCAAAAAACTCAAATCATAGGCAAAAATAATCAAACTGAGACAGCTCTGTGAAGAACTTTTCTACCAAAGACTGCTTCTGAAGAAGCAAATAAGTCAAAATGGTAAAATGTAGTAAATGTATGCAAAGAAGAGCAAGTTGCTGCTTTGCAAATCTTAACTGTAGCTCCCCAAGAAGTGGCAACTGATCTGGTAGAATGAGCTGTAATGCTCTGAGGCGGAGACTGCCCCACCTCCAAATAAGCCTTGTAAATCAAAAGTTTTAACCAAGATGCCAAAGAAATGGCAGAGGATTTCTGACCTTTCCTGAACCAGAGAAAATAACAAATAGACTAGAAGACTTTCTGAAATCCATAGTAGCTTCAACATAGTATTTCAAAGCTCTTACCACATCCAAAGAATGTAGTGATCTTTCAAGAGAATTCTTAGGATTAGGACACAAAGGAGGAACAACAATTTCCCTACTAATGTTAGAATTCACAACTTTATGCAAAAATTTTAACGAAGTCCGTAAAACCGCTTTAGCATGATGAAATATCAGATAAGGAGACTCACAAGAGAGAGCCGACAACTCAGAAACTCTTCTAGCAGAAGAGATAGTCAAAAGAAATAACACTTTCCAAGAAAGTAGTTTAATATCCAAAGAATGCATAGGCTCAAAAGGAGGAGCCTGCAAAATCCTTAAAACCAAAGACTCCAAGGAGGAGAAATGGACTTAACAGGTTTGAAACGAACCAAAGCCTGAACAAAACAGTGAATATCAGGAAGTTTAGCAATCTTTCTATGAAATAAAACAGAAAGAGCAGAGATTTGTCCCTTCAAAGTACTTGCAGACAAACCCTTATCCAAACCATCCTGAAG